>NW_026116635.1:0-18498 GCF_001640805.2 Lates calcarifer
TTTGTTTTATAATTTTGTCAATATAATTTATTTTTTGGAATTTAGAGTTGTTCGAAGAAACCAGCCTGCAACTCCGGCTCTTCGACTTTCTGAGGCATTGGCATGTTAGCTTGTGTGTGTGCATGTGTACATGCGCGCACGTGTACACAGAGCAGACGTTAAAAATTTAGCAGCAGTTCAACGTGAGTGAATCCGAATAAAAGTGCTTTGACTCGATCTAAACGACCTGAAACGAGCCCCAGTGTGTTGTAAATCTGCAGCATATCTCCACCTGTTGCTGCACCAGCCCTACTGTCTGTTAGCTGCTGGATTAGCGCGCGCTGCTAATTTAGCTGTTTTCTTAACCAGTTAATTTAAGGCTGTGGAGGGAGCGGCTCCGTGCTTCACTTACAGGCACCAGAAGTCAGTGTCAGGTGCACTCATGCTCGTGCTGGGGTTTAAACCTGGCTAAAGTCAGTCCGGAAGCTGTGTGTGACGTTAGTTAAGTTAAAGTTTGTTTGTAGTTTGCAGACACAACATTCAAACTGAGATCCTCTTCTCTGGCTCAACTGTACATGCCCCTGCCCCTTACAGCAGTCAGACCTGACCAGTAAAGAAAAGGAGTACAGTGCTGCAGCAACTGGCGTGTTAGATTTCAGCTTCTGTTAACTTGGGTTATGGGGAAAAGCACTGTAACACCTTCAAATGAAATTATGGACACAGATGTTGAAGACCTCTAGATAAAATATAATTTAACTCTCACTGAATAATTACAGTATTTTGTTGAATTCTGACACCTTGCTCTGGCTAGTGACTTAACCCAGTTTGTTTTATTTCATGCAGTGGTATGAGAACCTGGTAAATGAAAAAGAACACAGAAGAAAGTCCAGTGGGTAATGCTTTCATTCAGAAATTTCGAAAATGCTGGTTATAGTGATGCTGATCTTTAAGTAATACATTTTGTCTGCATAAGGAGATTTTCATAGACACTGCTGTCTGTTTTATTGCACAAATTTGAAAACTATTGAAACAAAATTGATGACATGACTGTTAAAATTGTACTTAATAATAGTGATAGTAATATTTGTGATGCAGAGAAATTGTGGAAGAACAGCCTGCTGTCAAAAGGATGATGGAACGTTGGCCTGTGCTGTTCACACAAAGTCAGGTATGGTCCACCTACACTTGCACTATACTGAACCACACCATAAGTAATCATCATTTTCATTGTAGATTACTCTTTTCATTAGATTATTTTAATGATTAATTGATCATCTAGTAGACCTAACATTAAATGACTAGCATGGTGGAGGAAACAATTCCTTGGATGTGTTTATTTTTTGTTGACAGAGTTGCCAGTAAAAACCTCAAGAAAGACTTCTATGAATCTCTGGACCACCACACCACCCGTCTCATTGACCTCTTCAAATCCAGAAAAGGAGTCCTACGCCAATCACTTGATCGCCTCCTCCAGCCAATCTATACACAAGTAAGTGATTCTTCATCATTATCACCTTATAGTAGTGAGCTTATTTGTGCTTGAGGTAGTCAAAGGGATAGTTCTACATTCTGGCAAATACACCTATTGTCATAATAATAATAATAATAATCTGCATAGTCATATGAGTAGGTACATTACCTTTAATTGTCAGTGCCTGTTGTTTTGAGATCTGTGGGGTAGAGACGCTGATGCTCAGTGAACACAGCAGGGTGACGGCACAGGTCCCTCAAAACTCATCAAATACACGATCCAACAACTCCAAAGCGCTCTCATGGACAGGTTGTGACTTGCCCGTTCACCACGCTATGAAATAATAATGTTATGAGTTGTTTTCAAGGCAAATGCATAGCCAGAACTGGAGAAGCTGCACCAAACGTGCACCCCACCCATCTGGAAAGTAGTTTCAGCTATGCATTTGCCTTGAAAACAACTCATAACATTACATTACATTAACGTTACATTATTATTTCACGGATTATTTCACAACAGGTACTGATAATTAAAGTTAATGTACCCTTTAAATAATAACACGTACTGTTGTAGAAGTAGTAGTAGCAGCTGTAAGAATAATAATATATATAATCTACTACTTACACTACTATAGTACAAGTAATTATTTAACTACCTCAAGCACTTGGAATTCAATGTTGTAACCTGAGCACACTGCCTGTCGTAGTCTGATTGTTTTTTGTCATTTTTTCCATGAGACATCACCACAACACGCACTGCTGTCCTACAGTGTCTTCCCCTGTATCTTGGAGATAATTCCAGCGAATTCTTCCTCAGCTGCCTCAGTAATTACATTTATAATAATGATCATAATACCATCACACAGCGCTTATTTTATGACATCATCAGACCTCAGGTTTAGTTCTCAGATTTTTCTCAGAACTTTCCAGCCTCACAAGTCTTTAGTTGCTTCAAGTCCTGCAATGGGCATAACAGCATGACACAACACAGTCTCAGACAGAATAGTAAACTTTGCTAAAACTCAGGTCAAGTTAGGTATTACAGCATGTATTCATGTATGTATTATACTTTGCAAGCCAAACATGTTTAAGTGGGGATGTCACACACTACACAACACTAAACAGCTATTCACTTTGATTACAACAGTGAACACACTATAACAGTGGGTCATAACATCCTGCCTACATTCATTTATTTTTATTTTGAATGCAGGATTCAGACACAGCAGCTGACTTCACCCAGGTGCCTGTTGGGGTTCTTAGAATCATGACACACCACCATCGATTCACAGCATTGCCATCATCCTTGAAGGAAACATTGTCATTGAGAGTGAGCATGATGGGCCTCAACAATTAAACCAAAAATTATACTCTCCATATTGTATTCTCAATAATTAAGAAAATAGGTACAGAGGTACAGAACACAGTGAGAATGACCCCTCTCACAAAAAATCTGAATCCTTACAATGACTGTCAAAAGAATAGCAGTGGGGGTTTTTGTTTGTTTTTGGGATCGGTCTTATTTTGTTTCATACTCATCTGGCTCAGTATTATGAGTGCACAGTTACTGCTCCCTCATAATTGCAGAAAGGGAGCACCTCCTGTACTTGGGGGGCCAACAGTAAAAAAAAAAGTTAAAGACCAAAAGTAAAGCAAAGTATGTACTGAGATGTATGCTTTTTGTATTTGTTCACTGTTTTTCACATTTGCGATTGGAAAGCATAAAAATATGTAAAGGCAGCAGAAGACATCCTTATGTAGGTCACATGATCCTGCCATCAGTGCAGGTGTTAAGTAATGTCCAGTGAGTAAAAACTGTTGAAAATGAACATAAAGTATGTTAAGTATTAAAATGTAGCGTACATCTGCAACACAGGTTGAATATATGTCAGAGTTGTTAAATTGCTAAGCGCTGATTTGCTGCTGCTTGGAAGATATATGTACAAGTTCAGTGGAGGTTTTATTCAGGTTTTAAACTTTTACAGACTAAATGTTTCCAGGTCTGTTTGTTGCTGTGAGACATTCAGGAAAGTGTCGAGTGTGAATCGAGAGCCTTCTGTTAGCTTACACCCAGACCAATCAGCACACCTCTCACACACTCATTGTCACTCTTAAGTCTCACTCATTCTGTTGTTTACAAATGCAGACAAAATACATTTTGGTGTTCATAATGCCATTTTGTGAGTCTTATTTTTTAAGTTAGATAAACTAAGGTATGTTAAATGAATTTACTCACTTACTTTGGCACAGTATATTAATTTCATGTGACTTATCTTTATTGAGTTCCTGTCAACTTTATTGAAGTGGATTACACTAAGATACCCTAAGTGTAGTGTATTATAAATTTGAAGTAATGCCCACTTGTTTTGGCAGAAAATATTAAGTTAATTTGACTCAAAGTATTTGAGTTGTAACAACTTGATTTAAATTTAACTATACTGAGATACATTAAGTGCTCACAACTTCAAAAAAAGTACAGCCTACTTAATTGTAATAATTTCACTGTACTTCACACAGTTAAGTTTGTTTACTTACTTTTCCCAAGGTAATCGGTTTCCTCATTTTTTTTTAACTAAACTCTACTTGTTAGAATTTACAGTGTTGTTGCTTCACATAGTGGGTTAGGTACATTGAGTGTATAACAGTGATCATCATGCACCACATCTGGCCCGCCAAAGGTTCCCATACAGCACACAGAATATTAATAAATTCAATAAATGTGAGGAGGAAAAAAATCTGTTCTGGTATTTATTAACAGCCACCACAATATCAGATACTGTTTTTTTAACCATTCCAAATTAATAAAATCTTGAGTCACTCAGCCCCTCCTTGCCCAGCTTTCTTTCTCTGTCACGTACACCCAAACACAACAGACCTGTCTGTCAAATGACTTGGCCTGAGGAGGCACAAAGATAGTCTAGACCAGAGGTAGCAGAACACTAACCATAAGCTGAACAGTCCAACCAATGGGATTAGTTATCTAGTTAATCATTTTGAATACTTCAAGGCTTCAAACAGTGCTGCTGTGGCAGCTGAAGCAGTGTCAGGGAGAAAGACAGGAGTCTGCTTAGAAAAGCCCTTGGACAAATGTGGTTGATGATCCCTGGTGTAGAACATTTTCCTTGCCTTATGTTTAACTGGGGGTAGCCAGTGTGCCCTATGAGCTACAGTCATACAATAAGGGCTGCATGTAAAGGAACTTAACACCACTAGAAAATCTTGTTTTTGCTGCAGCAGTGTCAGTCTACAGTGTTGGGTGTGGTTACAGGGCAGGACAGTCACTGTACATAATTCCTACAGAAACTGTTGCCACATGCTTCTCTAAGGGTAGCTGTAATATGCTTGTTGCATAGTTTTAGGATGGTGAATTAGCTATTCCTTTTTTTGTGTGAAAGGGTGGAGTGTGGAAATCATTTGTTTTTTGCGGGATTATTTCTCCCAGTAATTCCATTAACAATATCATCAATTCCACTATACCTTTATGTGTGTTTTACAAGAAAGTGTTGTTTTTACTACAGGGACTATGTAACTCCTGAGTTTTCAACATGGACATTTGTATTTTTGTGTCATATGGTATCTTTTTCTTCCAAATCTCTATGTTCAAAGCTGGCAATGTAGTCTGAAATATCATATCTCAGTATGTACTGCAGCCTGTAAAACACCCACAGCCACCATCTTCTCACTGCTCTCAGTCTGACACAAAGTCATGCTCTTAGTCATCAGCTCATACACTAATACAAAAAGCTAGCACTTTACTTCCCCTGGCAACAGGAATTAAAGTGCTTCTGGTTAGGGTTTAGAACAGAGTTTAGATCTGAGGACTGGAGAGCCTGCTTTCTCAATAATAACACTAGGTAACACAAATGTTGTTCCTGGATAGTAAGTGTTATTTCTTAATTGCTTATGTTGTAAAAGTATGGAAAATGGCCATTGTTCTCTTCAAACTTTGCTTTTGTGACCTGGATAATGAAATTTAGACATTAACCTATTTTCTATGTAACAATGGGCAAATGTATATAATTTTGAATGTCTAGCTTCAGTCCAGGATTCACTATATACACATTTAAAACAAGTGATGGAGCATTATGAAAATATATGAATCCAAAATGTATTTATTCTAACAATAAATGGTATAGAACATACACATAATGATCCATAGAACAATTCTTACAAAACAAACAGTAGCACTACGTTCGCCTGCCTTCTCTGCAGTAACGTTACATCGGTCAAACTGCTGCCTGTGGTGATTTTTCAAATGCTGATACACTGAGGGGGAATGACAGGAGACTGACAGGCACACAGAGAGTCTGTAGAGACAGACACAGCTGATTAAAACTCTACAGGGTTTGTCCCAGTAGAAAATACAGAATACAAATACAAATCTAACTTAATTTATTTCATTTCCGTTCATTCTACCATTTTCTCTCATTTTCTCTTCCTTCTCGGCTCAACCAGGTATTCTGCAAGCAGCAATCATTTTCCCACAGCTGGACACCACTACAAAATATGTATAGCAGAAACACTGCAGATAAAATTGGCATCTTGGTCACAGCTCAGTTATCACTCTGACACTATCAGCCGGTTTTAACACGTCATAACAGCGGTTTTCACTTTAGCTTTGTCTTCTTGCAACAGGCACACAGGTAGAACATGACACCAGAGTGGAGAGTATCGGAGCGACTCACATTGCCTGCATTGCTCTCCCCTCCGTTTTCATCAAGTATCTAACTCCACAGTTAGTTTTGTGGTTTGGTCATTTTAAGACAAGATGGTGGTTGTAAAGTTTACAGCCTGTAGCTCTGTTGCTCCTGCAATGCTCTGTGTGTGAACTGTGAGACGGCTAAAAAAGTGTAAGGATGCATTCACTGACTCTTGGTTGTATAAATAGCATTAATTCAAATCACGATTTCATTTCAATTTCGATAAATTGTTCAGCCCTACCTAGGTGCCTTTTCACTATCTCTTTTCTCAGTGATTGAGGAATGACAATCTATCTACTGTCGATCTACATGATAATACTCTAGTTAGTGATCTAATGATCTTTTTTTTTTACATTTCACCTTGGTAAATATCACTTGCATTAATCCCATCATTCAACAACTCCTTTCATATAAACACACTTGTAGCTGGATCAGTACACAGAGTGAACAGAACCAGTTGAAAGCTGGTTTCATGATACAGGTTATCCAGGATGGCTGATGTTAGGCTTAGTAAGCCCAGGAAAGCCAGACTAAGTTGAACCCCAGCTTTGAAGAATGCAAAAATCCTTGCAAAAGTCTTGTATCATATTGTCAGAACTCTAATCCAGATAACTTGGTTATCAGTGTACAAAGAACAGAGCTCTAGACTCTGAACTCTATTGCGAAAAATCACAAGAGTCTTTCTAGCAGATTTGCAAGACTGTTCGTCAGCAATGCAAATGCTAATGAACTGATGTTTGGCAGTCATAATGTTAGTCATAGTCACCATTCGTCTCTTTCTGCAGGTATTTCTGCCTCTGGAGCTGTAGAGTCTGATCTGTGATGACAAGTCTCCTGCTGCTCCTCCAACTCCACTCAACACCTGCTGCTAGAATTAGAAATGACTTATACTGCTATTAGTTGTACTGCTATGTTAACAGTTAATACTTTAATTATCACAACTATCATTACTACTACTGTATTACTGGCATCACTACATTTTTTACATGGAACCTGTGTTATGCTATGGCCGCCCACCCTGAGTCTGGTTCTGCTCGAGGTTTCTGCCTCTTAAAGGAAGTTTTTCCTTGCCACTGTCTCCTAGTGCTGCTCATGGTGGGATTTGTTGGGTCTCTCTCTGTAAATACCTATTTTAAAGAGTACGGACTAGACCTGCTCTATATGAAAAGTGCCTTGAGATGACTTTTGTTGTGATTCGGCACTATATAAATAAATTGAATTGAATTGAATCTTAGTGTTTTTTGTTGCAGCATTACAACATCTGCTACAAAGCACAACAATAAGCAGAGCTGAGGCTCTATTTATTTTTGGTTTTGCAAGTATTTTGTCACGAACCAAAGTAGTGGACAAATTAAAATGTGGCTTAATGATGGTACTAGACGAAAAGTCAGAGGATCACCAAAGTTATCATAATTCATCCTGAGATGAACCAAAACTCATTGCAATCCATCCAATGGGTGTTTTTTCACTTAAAAGCTAGAAGTCAAGCACCACCAGAATCATTAAGACACTTCCTCTGCATCTACATCCATTATCTATACAGCTTATCCTTAAGGGTCGGAGGTGGGCTGGAGCCTATCCCAGGTGACATTGGGTGAGAGGTGGAGTATACCCTGGACAGATCGCTGGTCCATCGCGGGGCCAACACATAAACAACCAAGGATTCACACTCACATTCACACCTGTAGGCAATTTAGAGTCACCAGTTAACCTGCATGTCTTTGAATTGTGGGAAGGAGCCAGAGTACCCCGAGTACCCAAGCAAGAAAAAGGAGAGCATGCAAACCTCCATACAGAAAAGCCCTAGGGTTCGAACCCAGAACCTTCTTGTTGTATGGTAACAGCGCTAACCAGTGCACCACCATGACCCCCACTTGGGATGAATGTCAATCCATCTAATAGTTTAGATAGTACTCCAGTCAGTACCAAAGTGGTACTGACACAGCAACACGGTCATCCCTAGAGCTACACCACTAGCTTGGCCAAAAATCACATCTATAATTGGTCTTTCTCTGTACACTCTGACCCACCAGTGGCCAAGGCTGGGAGACCTACTCCTTTTCCATTGATAAGGTGTGTTTAATGCATGCCAGAAACCAGGTTATGTTGAGAAATCAGGTTACACAGCAGAAAGGTGTTTACATGCTCTGTGGTAACCTGGTTCCTGTAAAATCAACACAGACATGCAGTAGTACTAACCCCAATCTTACTATTTAGTCAAGTGATACAAGCTACAACAAATGGGTATTTATTTGTGTGGCACTGATGAATTTGGATTGGTGGAAACAATCCAAATTCATCAGTGAAACAACAGGCTCTGACATGAGAGTATATGAACTGGAATTTGGAATTTGGAATAAAACAACGCACTGCTACAAAAAGAAAAATCTCTTATGTCAGATGCAGACTATTAGAAACCTAGGTGACCAAGAAATCAGCTTTGTCCAGCAGAAGTCTAACTGGGGAAATCAAGTTTCTCCAATCTCCTTCCTTGGTTATAGAAACTAGGTTTTGTTGTTTAGATGACATTTAAGAAATAACATTAGTGCAGAGAGCTAATTGTAATTAGGTTACAGATTGGTGGATTTTTGTACAGTAAACTACACAGATCTGAATGTAAATCAAATTACTGCTGAGCCAGCTAGACCATACTTAACAAATCTAACAAGCCCTCTGTAGCAGGCCTAAGTTCTCAAGGGGTCTTTGAGGTAGGTATGAGGGTGAAGATCTAATAGCCAATGAAGGCTTCATTAGATGTCTGAATTTTTGTTTGTATTTTTTTTTACTAATACTTGAGTTATAGAAATTAATACTATACAATTATTATATAACAATTTATTCTGTTGTTTCTTCGTTTTGTGATCTTGTGTTAAATTGTAAAGCGCCTCAATGTAGCTTTCTGACTTTAAATAATGGTTGAGAGAACGAACATCTCTAAGTAGCCCATCCATCTTCTTAATCAACCTCTAATGATCAGATGACGTGTGCATGTGTGTGTCTCTATGCAGGCTTGTGCATGTGTGTAATTGTGTATGTGCATGCATACCTTAGTATGTGAAAACTACATGATGATTACACAGCAAGGTGATACCACCTTCACTCAGGACTTGAGTGTGTGTGTGTGATTGTGTGTGTGTGTGTGTGTGTGTGTGTGTGTGAGGGAGAGAGAGAGAATATGCCACTCTGATATCTTTAGCATCCTGTAATGGTGAGATAAAGAGAAGGGAAACACAGTGAAGCGCGGTTGACAGTGATAGCCACATGTATACGTTACATCCTTATACTGGGCCCGTACTTCTCTGCTTACTCTGCTGGTTATTCATCTCTGCAGATAGAGGCATGTTCAATGCACATTTATCTCTATCTGTTGCTATCACATACATACACATACAGATCCACAGCAAAGCACAGACCCTGTTGTTTGTGGTAAGCTGCATGATATAAGGATACCAGAGGAGAGGAATAGGGCTAGCCTCCCTGCCAGCAAAGCCACTGTGGCAGATTAGTGCATGTAAAAAAACGCTGATAATTCTTTCGGACATTTAGGGTTGACGTCTGTTCATCTACGATCTACAGAGACAACGGTTGTTGGAGCTTTTCTTGCACTTCATCTGATGAGTTGTCAACCTGTCTCCCCAGCGGCTCTTCCGCTCCTGTGTGCAGACGCAAACGCAGAGATGCACATGAAACAGGAAGTGACACGAGAGAGACGCAAATGAAAATGATCTTTTAATTAGTACTTGCCATTCTTGGGAGGGCAGGGGTTCCCGTTGGCAGGGCAGGCTGCACTCCCAAGACAATGGTAGGGGAAACACTGCATACTGTTGAGTAAAGTTATACTGTAGGGCTGTATTTTTTGTTAGTTACCTTATTACTCATGTTAATGAGATTTGAATTATATGTTCTTATTTATAGAACTCTGGTTTTCACTTTGGCTCTCCTGAATTGTTCTCCATTAGGTGACAAAAACGTCATTTTCAACCAAATATCAACTGACATCAATTAACCCTGTATTTAAGAGAGGCGGGAGGCACAATACAACACTATGACAAATAATCTGAATGTTTATGTCTACTGCAGATAAAGTGACAAAAACTGCACCTGCTACATGACAAATCAAATCTTATCACCCAGTCAGCCTTGAGTGTATTGAGTCATTTGACAATTCATTAATGTTCAAGTTCACAAACAATTTCATCACGGTTTCACTTCTCTGTTGTCCTTCTGGTACTTCCACATTTAATGATACGTGAGATCTGAACATGACAGTTACTGAAACAAAGATGATGAAAATCAAACTTAGTCAATTTATAACTGAATTACCAAATGAAATACTACAAAATACTCATGCATTTCTTTTCACTTCCACAGGTCTTAGCCTTCTATAATGCAAACTGTGAACTAAGGCTGTCACTCTTTCAAAAAAATTCAAGATCCACTGAACTTGAAATGCCCCGCCTCACCCTCTCAATCATTATTGTCCTTACTTTATTTATCTGCTGCTCTGCTCATATGTGCTGCTTTCACTGTCTCAGTGGGTGAGTCTGCAGATTTATTGTTATTGGAGTGTAAGGTAGTTACCATTTACAAGCAACAACATTTACAAACATCAACAAACCTTATCTTTGATTGTGACTTTTCCACCCACAGTGTAGAATCCAAAACACTTCCACATGTGGCTTCTCAGATGTTTTGCTGTCATGATTGTTCACTCAGGATGGCTGTGCTTATGAAACTGAAAACTCATTTGTATGCAGCTTTACAGGAATGTAAGGCTATGCAGGACTCCAGATTGCAACCAGTTGCAAATATGTCCCAAACCCCATTCTAGGGTCGGCTCTAGTGTTTGTTACACATTGTTTTATTTGTGGCAGCCAACTGACCACCACATATAGATTTTCTATTTGATCATTCATGCTGTTTGCTGCTGTTAAACTGCTAGCAAATTGCTAGCTAAAAGGATGTATGTCTGTCTGTATGTAGTCTGATTATCTTTCCACGAATCCAAGACTGGATATTGGAAGACTGGTTATCTGAGTTACCATAGTCCATCTGTCAGCTCCAACCGTTCTGGCCCTTCTCCTCTGACTGTTCTCATCAACCAGATGTTTCCACCCACAGAACTGCCACACACTGGTTGGTTTTTTGGTTGTTGTTGTTTTGTTTTTGGCATAATTCTATGACAAAACTCTAGAGACTGTTGTACATGAAAATCCCAGAAGGTCAGCAGTTTCAGAAATACTCAGACCACCTGGCACCAACAATCAAGCCATGGTCAAAGTCACTGAGATCACATTTTTCCCCATTCTGATGTTTGATGTGAACTGAAGCACTGCACTGCTGTCACACAATTGGCTACTTGGAAAATTGTGTGAATAAGCAGGTATACAGCTTTTCTTAATAAAGTGCTTGGTGACTGTATGGCCGTCTAGTGATGCAACTCAGTCCAGCAACAGAAAAATCTGCCTAAATGATAATGTTTGCCCTTTCCCTTCTTCCACGACTGCGCTGTTGGTGACAAGGCAGCCACTAATTCTTTTTACTTTTAATTTTCAAAAGAGCCCTTTTGGCTAATGAAAAAAAAGCAAAAAATAAGCAATTCTATGTAACATAAAATCCAACATATAACTATATTATTTATATGGCTGTCTGCCTTCAGTTTCTAAACCACAAATGTTTCTTTTACTACTTAAGCTCGCTGCCTGTAAAGACAGCTCTACATGTCAATCTTTAGATTAAATCTTTATGTAATAATAGCAAGAGAATCTGAACTGTAGTCAGGTGCACTTTTGTGTTCAACCTGGTATTCACTGAATAGTATGCAGAACAGTAGCAACGTTACATCTTATCATGTATGGAAAAATATATATATAAGCAACAAAATGTCACATTTTGTGCAGTACTATGATTTTGATGCAGTGTACTATGCAGTAAACACAACACTGATGGATATGCTTCACCACATCCCAGGAGAGTAATGAGTAATAATATGGAGCATTAATGAAAGCTAGCTTTCTTTCTGAAAAACACTACACAAAACTACTGTAATTAGAATAACTGTGGTACAGATTGAACTCTACTGGAGTGGAAATGATAGTGTAAATTAAGGCAGTGTATTGGACTACTGTTTTCCAGGGGTCATTCACAGTAAATAGCAGTTTTTAGCCTTTAAATATTGATTTGTGCTCTAGATATCAATCTGCAAAATGTCGAGCTACTTCTTTAAAGCAATCAGGCAAAACAATGTCAGCTGGACATTCCTGTAAATTAACTGAATCCTAGGACACACGCTTTTTTTTAAAAAAAAGTTGATTTTGTTATAGTACCCACAAATCCCAAACTGTCCTTCCAACCTGCCAGCAGTGTTCAAGGACACATTATGTGAGCCTGGCACAGACATGTCAGGCAGATACAGAAACACATAAATTTGTTGCTCTTCAGTTGCATTTTTGGCAGAGGTGTGTTCACTAATGGTGTTCACTAGTGTCATGTTCCACAGGACCTGTATTACTAAAATAGTGTTACCACCAAAAACTACAGCCCATTTTAAAACATGAAATAGGCTATGGAAGCTACGACATGTAGCATGAGATCATTTCCTCCTGTGTTCATTTTGCATTGCGCTTTGTCTCTTGTCTTTATGAAATATGATACTGGTACCAAGTGCAATTTATGAGTAATCAAACTAATTTCAAGGATTAACTTTGACCTCAAATTGTCAACACGTTCATCATTACATTACTTTACTAACTGGAATATGGGCTTTCTGTAGCCTAAGTGTGCAGTGTGCAGGAATATTAGGCTACAAAATCATAATAACAAAAACAGTTCAGGCAGGGCTCAAGATTAGCAGATATCTTAGAGTCAAAGAACTAAAACTGGGATCAGAATATCACTGGTGACTTATCCTTTTCACTTTCCAACAAGAAACGTTCACAGTTCCTCCAAACAGAGGCCCTTCCATGTGTTGTGAAACTCGCGCAACTCAGTGTGCTGAAAAACATTTGCAGTCCCACTGGTGAACTGCAGTGTAAGGAAATAAGGGGCTTCATTTAGCTGAACCCAAACTAAAGATGTCCCAACAGCATTTTATACGTAAGAAGCCGTTTTAGTTTTAAAAGATCCACAGTCCGTTATTAACATTTTCTAGCCTACGTCCTGTTTGTGATGAACAATGCTGACATCCAGTAACCCGTGTGTGTGTGTTTGTGTGGTAGGAGGTAGCTCACTCACTGACTAAATGACAGCAGCAGCAAACGCAAGACGCGCGCACACGCACGCGGCCGTCTGTGATGCTGTGATGCAGGGTATCGTTAGATAATATTTTTTGCTCGCCTTACCCTCCGTCCTGCGCCGTACTGGCTGGAGCTCCACCGGGCCCGGTTGTCGGCCACTGACTCTCCGTTACCGGGCAGTGAACCGGAGTCCGAATCCTCTCCCTCCTCCAACTCCTCCCCCTCCTCCCTCTCCTCCGTTTTCAGCCGCTTTGCCGCCCTTCCGTACTCCCCTTCCTCACGCTGGCCGATTCCTTCCTCCGTCGACATGCTCGCGGCTGCGGCGGACCTGTTGGAGAGCGGGGCCGTGTCTGGAGCTGGTCAGACTGACACATCCATGTCAACAGCTATGCTGCAGAGTGTCCTCGATAAGCAGCCTCCGTTTCTCTGTCTATGTCTCCCTGTTTGTTTTTTCCTGTCCCCGTCTCGCTGATGTATTCTCGGTCCCTGTCGCTCCTGAATACCACTGATTTTCTGTGTAGAGGTGTGCGTGGACTGGATTCATCCCGCCCCGTGCTCTTCTTTCATTGGTCAGTCTGTTCCTGCACCTTGGAGATACAGTGTGTGATTGGCCGATGTTGATGCGTCAACAGGCAGCTCTCCACGCTCTGCAGAGGGAGTACAGAGAAGGAGCAGACAGGGGAATGGTGGGCTAGGTAAAACCAGAGAAGGCGACACACTTAAAATTGCAGAGCACAGGAAAAAGGACACACACACACACACACAGAGAGAGAGAGAGAGAGAGAGAGAGAGAGGAGAGAGAGGGTGAAAGAGAGTGCGAGCATTTATTTGCTGCATTATTAAATTGGGTAAATCTCTTTGTCATACATCGTGTCTGGCTTATTTTTTCAACAAGTCATCAGTAGGCCTCACCACAGACACCAACTTTGCTGGAATTCCTTTGAATATTGTTCTATATTGATTTCCATGCCATGTAAATAGCAAAGCACAATACAGAAAACAAAATGAGGAGGTGTATTGCATTTCAGTATTGTTCAGAGAGACAGCAACTTAGATTTGAGACTGTTTAATGCAAAGAACTGTCGTTAGTTGCACTTGTTTAGGGTGCAAGGGAGCTTAATGGCAGTGTATTGTCAATGCCATAGTGAAAAACAATCAGCTGTTCAATCACACAGTAAATGCTGGATCCTAAAATTCCCCAAAGACAACGTAACAGTATCTTTTCATCAGATCCTCCTTGCCTGGTAAATGCCCATATCTTTCAACTTTGAGGCCTCAGTTTTGTACCTCAGGCTTTCTGTTAAAAATGTGAAGTCATCAAGGCCATTTTTAGGCTGCACACAAGCCTAAAAAGCCTGAGCCAGAGCCAGAGGCTTGCTTGCTCTGCCTCCTCAGCCAGCTCCCTGAGTATCCTCTGTGGGTTGACTCCAGTCACTCCCAAAGTCTTCAGGGAGGTGCTGAACAGAGCCATGAGCATTTGCCAAAGTAACCAGACTACACAGAGGTTCTTCTCATGCTGTCAGGATTTGCTTCCAAATATGGTGTGATGTCCACTCTGCCCTCCTTAAGATGGCCAGCTTTGATCTTATCTGCTGCAAGAGTATTGTGAAGCCCATCTTCTCCACAGCCTTCTTAGAGATTGTCTCTCCTTCACCTAGTTTCTATATCTTTCTCTCTTGCCTTAGACCATCCCTAGGCTAGTTCTTCTTCTACCAAAGCTCTCCATGCCTTCGTCATAAATGTGACTGCTGAAGGGTTGAGTGAAGATATTGATTGAAGGTTCTCCTGGCCTCCTTGTAGAAGCAAGCAGCGCAGCACAAAGTATCATGGGCTGAGTTTGGGGGCAATCGAGCACCATCGGAATAAAATTCTTAATCGAGTCTAGGATGGTCACTGACAATAGACTTCTTACAGCATTTTGACAACTCGCAGCAGGAATATTACAGGTGGAATAAAGGTTGCTTTCCAGTTAAGTGAATGCTTACTCATTGAGATGGCTTGCTGGACACAACCACATGGTGAAGAACCATTGTTTTTTAATAGCAGTTATTTTTTAGTTTTCCTTCTTTGGCGAGTTAAGTATCTGCTTTGTAACATATTGATAAACTGACGAGAAACTGAAAACTGCAGTTAAATGGAAAAGATTCATTTTATTTATTAACACTTTTCCAAATCATCTGCCATGATACAGGACTATGTAATATATACATACCTTTTATTATACTGTTGCAGTTGGTTTAAAAGAAATCATCTTAACTAACTGTCAAATATAAACTACAACCACTAATAGGGTTTTCAGTTAATGTTCACCTCAAACATCAAATGTGATCTCAGTGACCATGGCCATGGCCTGATTGCTGGTACCAGATAGAAAGGTTTGAGTGTTTCTGAAACTGCCGGTCTTGTCAACAGAGTTTACTCAGAATGGTGCCAAAAACAAAAACATCCAATGAGTGGCACTTCTGTGGGTGGAAGTATCATCAGGTATGATATGCAAAAAACAGTGTATAAACTCATTTAAAACATTAATTAGTTAATTAATTATGTAATTAAGGTTGGCTGGTGCTAATTATGTCAAGTGATTTGATCTTGATATGTAAAAAGTGGAAGAGGGCACCTTTAAAGAGATCCTTTGATACACACTTGCAGAAATCTTGCAAGCTTAAAATGTGTCAGTGATGCAACATTTCATTTCAGTTAGTCAGAGATTCAAATAATACATTTGTGTGTCTGTGGTCTGACGGTCACAAGGTCATAGTCTGTGAACAAGCCTGTTGTGTTGAATTGTGCTTGTGTTCCTACATGCAGGTGCTTCTATCTATGTGTGTGTGGCTGTGCTTCTGTGGTCACAAACAGAATAATGCAATATAGCAGAGTCATTTCTGGTTCCTCCTTGTTCAACCCTGCAGACACACTTAATCTTTCTCTTTGTCTGTTATTTCCCACGCCGCCTGTTTTCACACCAACGCTGTGATTCAGATCAGCTTTCAAGTAGCGCGGCCTGTTGGACAAGACTGCAGGTGAAAGATGAGACTGTTGAAATGATCCTTTCATTTAATACATTCGAAACCATGTGATTCACACATACACATACATTTGTTCCACTATCCCTACGGGGACACTCATTGAAATTATGCATCTGCTAGCCACTTACCCTAACCTTAACCATCACAACTAAATGCCTAATCCCAACCCTTACCCTAATTCTAATCTCAACCTAATTGTAACCTGAACCCTAACCCTCAAAAAGCAGTCTCTATCCATTGGGAAGTCAATCTACGAGTCCCTGCAGTTTAATGTGTATTCAGGTTGGTCCCCTCTGGGATATAAGAATGAGGAACACATGCATTAAAAATGAGCAGGGAGCAAAGAGGATAATGATGTTAGTAATTATATCAGTTTATGTGCTTACAAAACTGAGAACCTTTAATTACTGTTGGTGAGTTTTCATTTCCTGGTAGCACAGCCAGCAAGTTCATATTTTTCACTGTCACTACAAATGACTAAAAGTGCCGACTTTGTGCTGTTTCTACCCCAAATTCTCACTTCATCAAGCACTTTATTAGGAACACTGGACACTATGCAATTATCCAATCAGCCAGTAATGCAGCAGCAGTGCAATGCATACAATCATGCAGATACACATCAGGGTTTTCAGTTAATGTCAAACAGAATGGTGCCAAAAACAAAAAGTGGCACTTCTGTGGATGGAAATGTCTGTTAATGGGAGAGGTCAGAGGAGAATGGCCAGACTAGTTGGAGCTGACAGAAAGGCCAAGGAAACTCAAATGACCTGCCTTCACAACTGTGGTAAGCAGAAAAGCATCTCAAAATGCACAATACATCCAACCTTGAGGCAGATGACTATGTCGAGTTCCACTGCTGTCAGCCAAGGACAGAGATCTAAGGCTGCAGTGGACACAGGCACACCAAAACTGAACAACAGAGGACTGGAAACACATAGCCTGGTCTGATCAACCTGGATTCCTGCCCAGGCACACAAATGGTAGGGTCAGACTTTGGTGTCAACAGCATGAATCCATGGACCCAACTTACACTGTATCAACAGTCCAGGCTGGTGGTGATGGAGTAATGGTGTGGCAAATGTTTTATTGGCATGCTTTGGGCCCCTTAATAACAACCTATCTGAGTACTGGTGCTGACCATGCACATCCCTTTATGCCCATCAACATTCCAGTTTGATAATGCTCCATGTTACAAAGCAAAAGTCACCTCAAACTGGTTTCATGAACACGACAATGAGTTCAGTGTTCTTTGGTTGCTTCCCCTGTCACTAGATCTGGATCCAGTAAAACACTGTCATGGAACCTAGTTCTTCTATTCCCAATATGTAATTTCCCTGAGTCAGTATTATGGTATAAATGCTGAGAGGAAGGTGCACATTCCTCTCCTTCATCTGATCAACATTTATACGAGTCCTGAGCTTGTAATGTTTGAGCAATGCTTGTTCACTTGTCTTGTCACTAGTCTTTCTGCTCACATTGGTTCCCTATAAACCTTGCTTTCACAATGAAATTCTGTCTGGTATGAATTTTCACCGAAAAATTCAGGCTTATGGCAACAAGGAAGTGCGCTTGCCACAGCACTTTTGTTTTCCCTAGTAGCTACTGGTAGCTTTCTCCAGGTAGGTCATTGAAAAAACTGGAGTAGCTGTGGAAACTACCCAGCAAAAGAAAAAGAGATCAGTTATTGGAGGAGGCAAAGTTATTGGAGGAGGCAAAGAAGACAAAGAGGAGAGTAAAAGAAACTATAATAAAACAAGAGTGAACCTCAGATGGGCATGTTATGAACTCTAGTATAGGACCCCAATGCAGAGAACACACACAGGTAAGTACCAACAGATGGCTCTTTAATAAGGCACTGATGAAACACAGGAACAATAGGCAGGCAGCGTGGCAGGCGACTGGCTGACTATAGAAAGTACTGAAGACACGAGGAACAGAAAACGCTGCCACTGGAGAACACAGGTAGCCACAGAGAACAGGAGAATCCAAACGCAGGTAGCGCTGAGAGCTTGCACACAGGATACAGCAAGGAATACTCTGGCCAAGGACTGGGGTGAAGGCCGGGCTTAAGAAGGCGAAGGAGAACGA
>NW_026116636.1:0-26925 GCF_001640805.2 Lates calcarifer
TTTGAATGTCTAGCTTCAGTCCAGGATTCACTATATACACATTTAAAACAAGTGATGGAGCATTATGAAAATATATGAATCCAAAATGTATTTATTCTAACAATAAATGGTATAGAACATACACATAATGATCCATAGAACAATTCTTACAAAACAAACAGTAGCACTACGTTCGCCTGCCTTCTCTGCAGTAACGTTACATCGGTCAAACTGCTGCCTGTGGTGATTTTTCAAATGCTGATACACTGAGGGGGAATGACAGGAGACTGACAGGCACACAGAGAGTCTGTAGAGACAGACACAGCTGATTAAAACTCTACAGGGTTTGTCCCAGTAGAAAATACAGAATACAAATACAAATCTAACTTAATTTATTTCATTTCCGTTCATTCTACCATTTTCTCTCATTTTCTCTTCCTTCTCGGCTCAACCAGGTATTCTGCAAGCAGCAATCATTTTCCCACAGCTGGACACCACTACAAAATATGTATAGCAGAAACACTGCAGATAAAATTGGCATCTTGGTCACAGCTCAGTTATCACTCTGACACTATCAGCCGGTTTTAACACGTCATAACAGCGGTTTTCACTTTAGCTTTGTCTTTTGCAACAGGCACACAGGTAGAACATGACACCAGAGTGGAGAGTATCGGAGCGACTCACATTGCCTGCATTGCTCTCCCCTCCGTTTTCATCAAGTATCTAACTCCACAGTTAGTTTTGTGGTTAGGTCATTTTAAGACAAGATGGTGTTGTAAAGTTTACAGCCTGTAGCTCTGTTGCTCCTGCAATGCTCTGTGTGTGAACTGTGAGACGGCTAAAAAAGTGTAAGGATGCATTCACTGACTCTTGGTTGTATAAATAGCATTAATTCAAATCACGATTTCATTTCAATTTCGATAAATTGTTCAGCCCTACCTAGGTGCCTTTTCACTATCTCTTTTCTCAGTGATTGAGGAATGACAATCTATCTACTGTCGATCTACATGATAATACTCTAGTTAGTGATCTAATGATCTTTTTTTTTTACATTTCACCTTGTAAATATCACTTGCATTAATCCCATCATTCAACAACTCTCCAATTTCATATAAACACACTTGTAGCTGGATCAGTACACAGAGTGAACAGAACCAGTTGAAAGCTGGTTTCATGATACAGGTTATCCAGGATGGCTGATGTTAGGCTTAGTAAGCCCAGGAAAGCCAGACTAAGTTGAACCCCAGCTTTGAAGAATGCAAAAATCCTTGCAAAAGTCTTGTATCATATTGTCAGAACTCTAATCCAGATAACTTGGTTATCAGTGTACAAAACAGAGCTCTAGACTCTGAACTCTATTGCCAAAAATCACAAGAGTCTTTCTAGCAGATTTGCAAGACTGTTCGTCAGCAATGCAAATGCTAATGAACTGATGTTTGGCAGTCATAATGTTAGTCATAGTCACCATTCGTCTCTTTCTGCAGGTATTTCTGCCTCTGGAGCTGTAGAGTCTGATCTGTGATGACAAGTCTCCTGCTGTCCTACAACTCCACTCAACACCTGCTGCTAGAATTAGAAATGACTTATACTGCTATTAGTTGTATTGCTATGTTAACAGTTAATACTTTAATTATCACAACTATCATTACTACTACTGTATTACTGGCATCACTACATTTTTTACATGGAACCTGTGTTATGCTATGTTCTTCTCTCACTATTCTCTACCCCCCCATCCTTTACCCAACCGGTCGAGGCAGATCCTGAGTCGGTTCTGCTCGAGGTTTCTGCCTCTTAAAGGAAGTTTTTCCTTGCCACTGTCTCCTAGTGCTGCTCATGGTGGATCTGTTGGGTCTCTCTCTGTAAATACCTATTTTAAAGAGTACGGTCTAGACCTGCTCTATATGAAAAGTGCCTTGAGATGACTTTTTGTTGTGATTCGGCATATAAATAAATTGAATTGAATTGAATCTTAGTGTTTTTTGTTGCAGCATTACAACATCTGCTACAAAGCACAACAATAAGCAGAGCTGAGGCTCTATTTATTTTTGGTTTTGCAAGTATTTTGTCACGAACCAAAGTAGTGGACAAATTAAAATGTGGCTTAATGGTACTAGACGAAAAGTCAGAGGATCACCAAAGTTATCATAATTCATCCTGAGATGAACCAAAACTCATTGCAATCCATCCAATGGTGTTTTTTTCACTTAAAAGCTAGAAGTCAAGCACCACCAGAATCATTAAGACACTTCCTCTGCATCTACATCCATTATCTATACAGCTTATCCTTAAGGGTCGGAGGTGGGCTGGAGCCTATCCCAGGTGACATTGGGTGAGAGGTGGAGTATACCCTGGACAGATCGCTGGTCCATCGCGGGGCCAACACATAAACAACCAAGGATTCACACTCACATTCACACCTGTAGGCAATTTAGAGTCACCAGTTAACCTGCATGTCTTTGAATTGTGGGAAGGAGCCAGAGTACCCCGAGTACCCAAGCAAGAAAAAGGAGAGCATGCAAACCTCCATACAGAAAAGCCCTAGGGTTCGAACCCAGAACCTTCTTGTTGTATGGTAACAGCGCTAACCAGTGCACCACCATGACCCCCACTTGGGATGAATGTCAATCCATCTAATAGTTTAGATAGTACTCCAGTCAGTACCAAAAGTGGTACTGACACAGCAACACGGTCATCCCTAGAGCTACACCACTAGCTTGGCCAAAAATCACATCTATAATTGGTCTTTCTCTGTACACTCTGACCCACCAGTGGCCAAGGCTGGGAGACCTACTCCTTTTCCATTGATAAGGTGTGTTTAATGCATGCCAGAAACCAGGTTATGTTGAGAAATCAGGTTACACAGCAGAAAGGTGTTTACATGCTCTGTGGTAACCTGGTTCCTGTAAAATCAACACAGACATGCAGTAGTACTAACCCCAATCTTACTATTTAGTCAAGTGATACAAGCTACAACAAATGGGTATTTATTTGTGTGCACTGATGAATTTGGATTGGTGGAAACAATCCAAATTCATCAGTGAAACAACAGGCTCTGACATGAGAGTATATGAACTGGAATTTGGAATTTGGAATAAAACAATGCACTGCTACAAAAAGAAAAATCTCTTATGTCAGATGCAGACTATTAGAAACCTAGGTGACCAAGAAATCAGCTTTGTCTAGCAGAAGTCTAACTGGGGAAATCAAGTTTCTCCAATCTCCTTCCTTGGTTATAGAAACTAGGTTTTGTTGTTTAGATGACATTTAAGAAATAACATTAGTGCAGAGAGCTAATTGTAATTAGGTTACAGATTGGTGGATTTTTGTACAGTAAACTACACAGATCTGAATGTAAATCAAATTACTGCTGAGCCAGCTAGACCATACTTAACAAATCTAACAAGCCCTCTGTAGCAGGCCTAAGTTCTCAAGGGGTCTTTGAGGTAGGTATGAGGGTGAAGATCTAATAGCCAATGAAGGCTTCATTTGATGTCTGAATTTTGTTTTTATTTGTTTTTATTCTGTAATTTATTCTGTTGTTTTCTTCGTTTTGTGATCTTGTGTTAAATTGTAAAGCACCTCAATGTAGCTTTCTGACTTTAAATAATGGTTGAGAGAACAACATCTCTAAGTAGCCCATCCATCTTCTTAATCAACCTCTAATGATCAGATGACGTGTGCATGTGTGTGTCTCTACGCAGGCTTGTGCATGTGTGTAATTGTGTATGTGCATGCATACCTTAGTATGTGAAAACTACATGATGATTACACAGCAAGGTGATACCACCTTCACTCAGGACTTGAGTGTGTGTGTGTGATTGGTGTGTGTGTGTGTGTGTGTGTGTGTGTGTGTGTGTGTGTGGAGGGAGAGAGAGAGAATATGCCACTCTGATATCTTTAGCATCCTGTAATGGTGAGATAAAGAGAAGGGAAACACAGTGAAGCGCGGTTGACCAGTGATAGCCACATGTATACGTTACATCCTTATACTGGGCCCGTACTTCTCTGCTTACTCTGCTGGTTATTCATCTCTGCAGATAGAGGCATGTTCAATGCACATTTATCTCTATCTGTTGCTATCACATACATACACATACAGATCCACAGCAAAGCACAGACCCTGTTGTTTGGGGTAAGCTGCATGATATAATGATACCAGAGGAGAGGAATAGGGCTAGCCTCCCTGCCAGCAAAGCCACTGTGGCAGATTAGTGCATGTAAAAAACGCTGATAATTCTTTCGGACATTTAGGGTTGACGTCTGTTCATCTACGATCATACAGAGACAACGGTTGTTGGAGCTTTTCTTGCACTTCATCTGATGAGTTGTCAACCTGTCTCCCCAGCGGCTCTTCCGCTCCTGTGTGCAGACGCAAACGCAGAGATGCACATGAAACAGGAAGTGACGCGAGAGAGACGCAAATGAAAATGATCTTTTAATTAGTACTTGCCATTCTTGGGAGGGCAGGGGTTCCCGTTGGCAGGGCAGGCTGCACTCCCAAGACAATGGTAGGGAAAAACTGCATACTGTTGAGTAAAGTTATACTGTAGGGCTGTATTTTTTGTTAGTTACCTTATTACTCATGTTAATGAGATTTGAATTATATGTTCTTATTTATAGAACTCTGGTTTTCACTTTGGCTCTCCTGAATTGTTCTCCATTAGGTGACAAAAACGTCATTTTCAACCAAACATCAACTGACACCAATTAACCCTGTATTTAAGAGAGCGGGGGGCACAATACAACACTATGACAAATAATCTGAATGTTTATGTCTACTGCAGATAAAGTGACAAAAACTGCACCTGCTACATGACAAATCAAATCTTATCACCCAGTCAGCCTTGAGTGTATTGAGTCATTTGACAATTCATTAATGTTCAAGTTCACAAACAATTTCATCACGGTTTCACTTCTCTGTTGTCCTTCTGGTACTTCCACATTTAATGATACGTGAGATCTGAACATGACAGTTACTGAAACAAAGATGATGAAAATCAAACTTAGTCAATTTTAACTGAATTACCAATGAAATACTACAAAATACTCATGCATTTCTTTTCACTTCCACAGGTCTTAGCCTTCTATAATGCAAACTGTGAACTAAGGCTGTCACTCTTTCAAAAAAATTCAAGATCCACTGAACTTGAAATGCCCCGCCTCACCCTCTCAATCATTATTGTCCTTACTTTATTTATCTGCTGCTCTGCTCATATGTGCTGCTTTCACTGTCTCAGTGGGTGAGTCTGCAGATTTATTGTTATTGGAGTGTAAGGTAGTTACCATTTACAAGCAACAACATTTACAAACATCAACAAACCTTATCTTTGATTGTGACTTTTCCACCCACAGTGTAGAATCCAAAACACTTCCACATGTGGCTTCTCAGATGTTTTGCTGTCATGATTGTTCACTCAGGATGGCTGTGCTTATGAAACTGAAAACTCATTTGTATGCAGCTTTACAGGAATGTAAGGCTATGCAGGACTCCAGATTGCAACCAGTTGCAAATATGTCCCAAACCCCATTCTAGGGTCGGCTCTAGTGTTTGTTACACATTGTTTTATTTGTGGCAGCCAACTGACCACCACATGTAGATTTTCTATTTGATCATTCATGCTGTTTGCTGCTGTTAAACTGCTAGCAAATTGCTAGCTAAAAGGATGTATGTCTGTCTGTATGTAGTCTGATTATCTTTCCACGAATCCAAGACTGGATATTGGAAGACTGGTTATCTGAGTTACCATAGTCCATCTGTCAGCTCCAACCGTTCTGGCCCTTCTCCTCTGACTGTTCTCATCAACCAGATGTTTCCACCCACAGAACTGCCACACACTGGTTGGTTTTTTGGTTGTTGTTGTTTTGTTTTTGGCATAATTCTATGACAAAACTCTAGAGACTGTTGTACATGAAAATCCCAGAAGGTCAGCAGTTTCAGAAATACTCAGACCACCTGGCACCAACAATCAAGCCATGGTCAAAGTCACTGAGATCACATTTTTCCCCATTCTGATGTTTGATGTGAACTGAAGCACTGCACTGCTGTCACACAATTGGCTACTTGGAAAATTGTGTGAATAAGCAGGTATACAGCTTTTCTTAATAAAGTGCTTGGTGACTGTATGGCCGTCTAGTGATGCAACTCAATCCAGCAACAGAAAAATCTGCCTAAATGATAATGTTTGCCCTTTCCCTTCTTCCACGACTGCGCTGTTGGTGACAAGGCAGCCACTAATTCTTTTTACTTTTAATTTTCAAAAGAGCCCTTTTGGCTAATGAAAAAAAAGCAAAAAATAAGCAATTCTATGTAACATAAAATCCACATATAACTATATTATTTATATGGCTGTCTGCCTTCAGTTTCTAAACCACAAATGTTTCTTTTACTACTTAAGCTCGCTGCCTGTAAAGACAGCTCTACATGTCAATCTTTAGATTAAATCTTTATGTAATAATAGCAAGAGAATCTGAACTGTAGTCAGGTGCACTTTTGTGTTCAACCTGGTATTCACTGAATAGTATGCAGAACAGTAGCAACGTTACATCTTATCATGTATGAAAAAATATATATATAAGCAACAAAATGTCACATTTTGTGCAGTACTATGATTTTGATGCAGTGTACTATGCAGTAAACACAACACTGATGGATATGCTTCACCACATCCCAGGAGAGTAATGAGTAATAATATGGAGCATTAATGAAAGCTAGCTTTCTTTCTGAAAAACACTACACAAAACTACTGTAATTAGAATAACTGTGGTACAGATTGAACTCGACTGGAGTGGAAATGATAGTGTAAATTAAGGCAGTGTATTGGACTACTGTTTTCCAGGGGTCATTCACAGTAAATAGCAGTTTTTAGCCTTTAAATATTGATTTGTGCTCTAGATATCAATCTGCAAAATGTCGAGCTACTTCTTTAAAGCAATCAGGCAAAACAATGTCAGCTGGACATTCCTGTAAATTAACTGAATCCTAGGACACACGCTTTTTTTAAAAAAAAAGTTGATTTTGTTATAGTACCCACAAATCCCAAACTGTCCTTCCAACCTGCCAGCAGTGTTCAAGGACACATTATGTGAGCCTGGCACAGACATGTCAGGCAGATACAGAAACACATAAATTTGTTGCTCTTCAGTTGCATTTTTGGCAGAGGTGTGTTCACTAATGGTGAAGTGTCATGTTCCACAGGACCTGTATTACTAAAATAGTGTTACCACCAAAAACTACAGCCCATTTTAAAACATGAAATAGGCTATGGAAGCTACGACATGTAGCATGAGATCATTTCCTCCTGTGTTCATTTTGCATTGCGCTTTGTCTCTTGTCTTTATGAAATATGATACTGGTACCAAGTGCAATTTATGAGTAATCAAACTAATTTCAAGGATTAACTTTGACCTCAAATTGTCAACACGTTCATCATTACATTACTTTACTAATTGGAATATGGGCTTTCTGTAGCCTAAGTGTGCAGTGTGCAGGAATATTAGGCTACAAAATCATAATAACAAAAACAGTTCAGGCAGGGCTCAAGATTAGCAGATATCTTAGAGTCAAAGAACTAAAACTGGGATCAGAATATCACTGGTGACTTATCCTTTTCACTTTCCAACAAGAAACGTTCACAGTTCCTCCAAACAGAGGCCCTTCCATGTGTTGTGAAACTCGCGCAACTCAGTGTGCTGAAAAACATTTGCAGTCCCACTGGTGAACTGCAGTGTAAGGAAATAAGGGGCTTCATTTAGCTGAACCCAAACTAAAGATGTCCCAACAGCATTTTATACGTAAGAAGCCGTTTTAGTTTTAAAAGATCCACAGTTCGTTATTAACATTTTCTAGCCTACGTCCTGTTTGTGATGAACAATGCTGACATCCAGTAACCCGTGTGTGTGTGTTTGTGTGGTAGGAGGTAGCTCACTCACTGACTAAATGACAGCAGCAGCAAACGCAAGACGCGCGCACACGCACGCGGCCGTCTGTGATGCTGTGATGCGGGGTATCGTTAGATAATATTTTTTGCTCGCCTTACCCTCCGTCCTGCGCCGTACTGGCTGGAGCTCCACCGGGCCCGGTTGTCGGCCACTGATTCTCCGTTACCGGGCAGTGAACCGGAGTCCGAATCCTCTCCCTCCTCCAGCTCCTCCCCCTCCTCCCTCTCCTCCGTTTTCAGCCGCTTTGCCGCCCTTCCGTACTCCCCTTCCTCACGCTGGCCGATTCCTTCCTCCGTCGACATGCTCGCGGCTGCGGCGGACCTGTTGGAGAGCGGGGCCGTGTCTGGAGCTGGTCAGACTGACACATCCATGTCAACAGCTATGCTGCAGAGTGTCCTCGATAAGCAGCCTCCGTTTCTCTGTCTATGTCTCCCTGTTTGTTTTTTCCTGTCCCCGTCTCGCTGATGTATTCTCGGTCCCTGTCGCTCCTGAATACCACTGATTTTCTGTGTAGAGGTGTGCGTGGACTGGATTCATCCCGCCCCGTGCTCTTCTTTCATTGGTCAGTCTGTTCCTGCACCTTGGAGATACAGTGTGTGATTGGCCGATGTTGATGCGTCAACAGGCAGCTCTCCACGCTCTGCAGAGGAGTACAGAGAAGGAGCAGACAGGGGAATGGTGGGCTAGGTAAAACCAGAGAAGGCGACACACTTAAAATTGCAGAGCACAGGAAAAAGGACACACACACACACACACACACACACAGAGAGAGAGAGAGAGAGAGAGAGAGTGAAAGAGAGTGCGAGCATTTATTTGCTGCATTATTAAACTGGGTAAATCTCTTTGTCATACATCGTGTCTGGCTTATTTTTTCACAAGTCATCAGTAGGCCTCACCACAGACACCAACTTTGCTGGAATTCCTTTGAATATTGTTCTATATTGATTTCCATGCCATGTAAATAGCAAAGCACAATACAGAAAACAAAATGAGGAGGTGTATTGCATTTCAGTATTGTTCAGAGGACAGCAACTTAGATTTGAGACTGTTTAATGCAAAGAACTGTCGTTAGTTGCACTTGTGTAGGGTGCAAGGGAGCTCAATGGCAGTGTATTGTCAATGCCATAGTGAAAAACAATCAGCTGTTCAATCACACAGTAAATGCTGGATCCTAAAATTCCCCAAACACAACGTAACAGTATCTTTTCATCAGATCCTCCTTGCCTGGTAAATGCCCATATCTTTCAAACTTTGAGGCCTCAGTTTGTACCTCAGGCTTTCTGTTAAAAATGTGAAGTCATCAAGGCCATTTTTAGGCTGCACACAAGCCTAAAAAGCCTGAGCCAGAGCCAGAGGCTTGCTTGCTCTGCCTCCTCAGCCAGCTCCCTGAGTATCCTCTGTGGGTTGACTCCAGTCACTCCCAAAGTCTTCAGGAGGTGCTGAACAGAGCCATGAGCATTTGCCAAAGTAACCAGACTACACAGAGGTTCTTCTCATGCTGTCAGGATTTGCTTCCAAATATGGTGTGATGTCCACTCTGCCCTCCTTAAGATGGCCAGCTTTGATCTTATCTGCTGCAAGAGTATTGTGAAGCCCATCTTCTCCACAGCCTTCTTAGAGATTGTCTCTCCTTCACTAGTTTCTATATCTTTCTCTCTTGCCTTAGACCATCCCTAGGCTAGTTCTTCTTCTACCAAAGCTCTCCATGCCTTCGTCATAAATGTGACTGCTGAAGGGTTGAGTGAAGATATTGATTGAAGGTTCTCCTGGCCTCCTTGTAGAAGCAAGCAGCGCAGCGCAAAGTATCATGGGCTGAGTTTGGGGCAATCGAGCACCATCGAATAAAATTCTTAATCGAGTCTAGGATGGTCACTGACAATAGACTTCTTACAGCATTTTGACAACTCGCAGCAGGAATATTACAGGTGGAATAAAGGTTGCTTTCCAGTTAAGTGAATGCTTACTCATTGAGATGGCTTGCTGACACAACCACATGGTGAAGAACCATTGTTTTTAATAGCAGTTATTTTTTAGTTTTCCTTCTTTGGCGAGTTAAGTATCTGCTTTGTAACATATTGATAAACTGACGAGAAACTGAAAACTGCAGTTAAATGGAAAAGATTCATTTTATTTATTAACACTTTTCCAAATCATCTGCCATGATACAGGACTATGTAATATATACATACCTTTTATTATACTGTTGCAGTTGGTTTAAAAGAAATCATCTTAACTAACTGTCAAATATAAACTACAACCACTAATAGGGTTTTCAGTTAATGTTCACCTCAAACATCAAATGTGATCTCAGTGACCATGGCCATGGCCTGATTGCTGGTACCAGATAGAAAGGTTTGAGTGTTTCTGAAACTGCCGGTCTTGTCAACAGAGTTTACTCAGAATGGTGCCAAAAACAAAAAACATCCAATGAGTGGCACTTCTGTGGGTGGAAGTATCATCAGGTATGATATGCAAAAAACAGTGTATAAACTCATTTAAAACATTAATTAGTTAATTAATTATGTAATTAAGGTTGGCTGGTGCTAATTATGTCAAGTGATTTGATCTTGATATGTAAAAAGTGGAAGAGGGCACCTTTAAAGAGATCCTTTGATACACACTTGCAGAAATCTTGCAAGCTTAAAATGTGTCAGTGATGCAACATTTCATTTCAGTTAGTCAGAGATTCAAATAATACATTTGTGTGTCTGTGGTCTGACGGTCACAAGGTCATAGTCTGTGAACAAGCCTGTTGTGTTGAATTGTGCTTGTGTTCCTACATGCAGGTGCTTCTATCTATGTGTGTGTGGCTGTGCTTCTGTGGTCACAAACAGAATAATGCAATATAGCAGAGTCATTTCTGGTTCCTCCTTGTTCAACCCTGCAGACACACTTAATCTTTCTCTTTGTCTGTTATTTCCCACGCCGCCTGTTTTCACACCAACGCTGTGATTCAGATCAGCTTTCAAGTAGCGCGGCCTGTTGGACAAGACTGCAGGTGAAAGATGAGACTGTTGAAATGATCCTTTCATTTAATACATTCGAAACCATGTGATTCACACATACACATACATTTGTTCCACTATCCCTACGGGGACACTCATTGAAATTATGCATCTGCTAGCCACTTACCCTAACCTTAACCATCACAACTAAATGCCTAATCCCAACCCTTACCCTAATTCTAATCTCAACCTAATTGTAACCTGAACCCTAACCCTCAAAAAGCAGTCTCTATCCATTGGGAAGTCAATCTACGAGTCCCTGCAGTTTAATGTGTATTCAGGTTGGTCCCCTCTGGGATATAAGAATGAGGAACACATGCATTAAAAATGAGCAGGGAGCAAAGAGGATAATGATGTTAGTAATTATATCAGTTTATGTGCTTACAAAACTGAGAACCTTTAATTACTGTTGGTGAGTTTTCATTTCCTGGTAGCACAGCCAGCAAGTTCATATTTTTCACTGTCACTACAAATGACTAAAAGTGCCGACTTTGTGCTGTTTCTACCCCAAATTCTCACTTCATCAAGCACTTTATTAGGAACACTATGGCAATTATCCAATCAGCCAGTAATGCAGCAGCAGTGCAATGCATACAATCATGCAGATACACATCAGGGTTTTCAGTTAATGTCAAACAGAATGGTGCCAAAAACAAAAAGTGGCACTTCTGTGGATGGAAATGTCTGTTAATGGGAGAGGTCAGAGGAGAATGGCCAGACTAGTTGGAGCTGACAGAAAGGCCAAGGAAACTCAAATGACCTGCCTTCACAACTGTGGTAAGCAGAAAAGCATCTCAAAATGCACAATACATCCAACCTTGAGGCAGATGACTATGTCGAGTTCCACTGCTGTCAGCCAAGGACAGAGATCTAAGGCTGCAGTGGACACAGGCACACCAAAACTGAACAACAGAGGACTGGAAACACATAGCCTGGTCTGATCAACCTGGATTCCTGCCCAGGCACACAAATGGTAGGGTCAGACTTTGGTGTCAACAGCATGAATCCATGGACCCAACTTACACTGTATCAACAGTCCAGGCTGGTGGTGATGGAGTAATGGTGTGGCAAATGTTTTATTGGCATGCTTTGGGCCCCTTAATAACAACCTATCTGAGTACTGGTGCTGACCATGCACATCCCTTTATGCCCATCAACATTCCAGTTTGATAATGCTCCATGTTACAAAGCAAAAGTCACCTCAAACTGGTTTCATGAACACGACAATGAGTTCAGTGTTCTTTGGTTGCTTCCCCTGTCACTAGATCTGGATCCAGTAAAACACTGTCATGGAACCTAGTTCTTCTATTCCCAATATGTAATTTCCCTGAGTCAGTATTATGGTATAAATGCTGAGAGGAAGGTGCACATTCCTCTCCTTCATCTGATCAACATTTATACGAGTCCTGAGCTTGTAATGTTTGAGCAATGCTTGTTCACTTGTCTTGTCACTAGTCTTTCTGCTCACATTGGTTCCCTATAAACCTTGCTTTCACAATGAAATTCTGTCTGGTATGAATTTTCACCGAAAAATTCAGGCTTATGGCAACAAGGAAGTGCGCTTGCCACAGCACTTTTGTTTTCCCTAGTAGCTACTGGTAGCTTTCTCCAGGTAGGTCATTGAAAAAACTGGAGTAGCTGTGGAAACTACCCAGCAAAAGAAAAAGAGATCAGTTATTGGAGGAGGCAAAGAAGACAAAGAGGGAGAGTAAAAGAAACTATAATAAAACAAGAGTGAACCTCAGATGGGCATGTTATGAACTCTAGTATAGGACCCCAATGCAGAGAACACACACAGGTAAGTACCAACAGATGGCTCTTTAATAAGGCACTGATGAAAACACAGGAACAATAGGCAGGCAGCGTGGCAGGCGACTGGCTGACTATAGAAAGTACTGAAGACACGAGGAACAGAAAACGCTGCCACTGGAGAACACAGGTAGCCACAGAGAACAGGAGAATCCAAACGCAGGTAGCGCTGAGAGCTTGCACACAGGATACAGCAAGGAATACTCTGGCCAAGGACTGGGGTGAAGGCCGGGCTTAAGAAGGCGAAGGGAGAACGAGCGGAGTGGAAACAGGTGTGTGTAATCAGCCAGCAGGAGGAGACAGCCACACCCCTAGCAACACACCAGCTCTGCAACCAAACAGAAAAAAGGGAAGGGGGAACAGAGAGAAAGAACACAACACAAAGACAAACTAACCCAAACCATAACAGTACCCCCCCCTCAACGGACGCCTCCTGGCGGCCTACCAGGCTTGTCGGGATGCCTGGTGTAAAAGTCATTAATGAGTTCAGGGTCCAGGATGAGTGAGCGAGTGATCCAGGAACGTTCCTCTGGCCCGTACCCCTCCCAGTCCACCAGGTATTGAAAGCCCCGACCCCGCTTCCGCACATCCAACAGCTGCCGGACAGTGAACGCAGGGTGGTCATCGATGATCCGGGGGGGTGGAGGGGGTTCGGCCGGAGGGCACAGAGGACTGGTAGAGACAGGCTTGAGCAGGGAGACATGAAAAGACGGGTGGATATTGAGGGAGGGGGGCAACTGGAGTCTCACCACACTGGGGTTGATGATGCGGTCGATAGTGTATGGGCCGATGTATCTGGGGGAGAGTTTGCGGGAGTCAGACCTGAGAGGAAGATCACGGGTGGAAAGCCAGACCTTCTGGCCGGGTTGATACAGGGGAGCAGGAGTGCGGTGACGATCAGCCAACCTCTGGTTCCGAGCCGCAGTACGGGCTAGAGCTGCTTGGGCTTCACGCCAGACTTGGCGGGCACGCTGGAGGTGCGCCTGCACCGAGGGAACTGCCACTTCGGTCTCCTGAGCAGGGAAGAGAGGAGGCTGAAAGCCATTAGCAGCCATAAAAGGAGACATACCTGTGGCTGAGCTGACCAGGGAGTTGTGAGCGTATTCGATCCAGGGAAGGTGGGAAGACCAGGAGACTGGGTGATTAGAAGCAACACAGCGAAGGGCTGCCTCCAGATCCTGGTTGGCCCGCTCAGTCTGGCCATTAGTCTGGGGATGGTAACCAGAGGATAGACTGGCTGTAGCCCCCACAGCTCGGCAAAAAGCCTGCCAAACTCTGGGGGAAAACTGAGGTCCTCTGTCGGAGACGATGTCCTGGGGGATTCCATGAAGCCTGAACACATGCTGAATGAGTAGATTAGCAGTCTCTAGGGCAGAGGGAAGTTTAGAGAGCGGGATAAAATGGACAGACTTGGAGAATCGGTCAATAACAGTTAGAATGGTGTTACCATCAGATGGTGGCAGTCCAGTGACGAAGTCCACGGCAATGTGAGACCAGGGACGATGGGGTATAGGAAGAGGGCGTAGGAGACCAGCAGGAGCACGATGAGAAGACTTGTTCCGGGCACAGACTGAGCAGGCAGAGACAAACTCCTTAGTGTCAGCGGACATGGAGGGCCACCAGAAACGCTGACGAAGCAAAGCCAGGGTCCGATGAAACCCAGGATGGCATGCCACCTTGGAGGAGTGCCCCCACTGGAGCACAGGGGAACGGACAGGCTCTGGGACAAACAGGCGGTTGGGAGGACCACCCTCCGGGGTAGGATGATCAGACAGGGCCTCCTGGACCAGCTGCTCAATCTCCCACCTGGCAGCTCCCACCACACAGGAGGAAGGCAGAATGGTGTCCACCGCAGGACCTTCAACGGGGGAAGAGAACTGGCGAGAGAGGGCATCAGGCTTGGCGTTCCTGGAGCCTGGCCGGTAGGTGAGGGTGAAGTTAAATCGGCCCAGGAACAAAGCCCACCGAGCCTGACGGGAGTTGAGTCTGCGGGCAGAACGGAGGTAAGACAGGTTCTTATGGTCAGTCCAAACAATAAAAGGGTGTGTAGAACCCTCCAGCCAGTGCCTCCACTCCTGGAGGGCCAGCACCACTGCCAGCAGCTCCCGATTCCCCACATCATAGTTCCTCTCCGCAGGTGTGAGGCGGCGGGAGAAGAACGCACAGGGGTGGAGTTTCTGGTCAGAGGTGGACCGTTGAGACAGGACCGCTCCCACACCAGAGTCCGAGGCATCAACCTCTACAACAAACTGGACAGAGGGATCAGGGTGACACAACACGGGAGCAGAGGAAAATAAACTCTTTAACTTAGCAAAAGCGGCCTCAGCCGCAGGGGACCAAACAAAAGGTGATTTGACAGAGGTTAACTTAGTAAGAGGTGCAGCCACTCTACTGTAATCGCGAATGAATCTGCGGTAGAAATTAGCGAACCCAAGATACCGCTGTAGTTGCTTCCTGTCGGTGGGAGTGGGCCATTCAACCACTGCCTTAATCTTGGCAGGGTCAGACCTGACCTGCCCTTTTTCCACCACAAAGCCCAGGAAACTGACTGAGGGGACATGAAACTCACACTTCTCGGCTTTAACAAAAAGACGGTTCTCCAAAAGTCTTTGCAAAACTAGCCGGACGTGTTGTACATGTTCATCAGGGGTGCGGGAGAAAATCAAAATGTCATCCAGGTAGACAAAAACAAACCGGTTGAGCATATCACGGAGGACATCGTTGATGAGACATTGGAAGACAGCAGGTGCGTTGGTTAACCCAAAAGGCATGACAAGGTACTCAAAATGACCGAGAGGAGTGTTGAATCCGGTCTTCCATTCATCCCCCTCCTTGATCCGCACCAAGTGGTAAGCATTACGTAGATCCAACTTGGTGAAGATGGTGGCCTGGTGGAGGGAAGCGAAGGCAGAATCGATCAGGGGAAGAGGGTACTTATTCTTTACAGTGATCTCATTAAGTCCCCTGTAGTCTACACAGGGCCGAAGAGTCTTGTCCTTCTTTTCAACAAAAAAAAATCCTGCTCCCAGGGGCGAAGAGGAAGGACGGATGAGACCTGCCGCCAGAGAGTCAGAGATGTAGGTCTCCATAGCCTCCCTTTCAGGCTTGGAGAGGTTATAGAGCTTGCTGGATGGATAGGGGGCTCCAGGGAGCAGATCAATACTGCAGTCATAAGGTCTATGGGGAGGCAGAGATTGAGCCCGGTCCCTGCTGAACACCTCCTGGAGGTCATGATACTGCTGGGGAACTGAGGAAAGATCTATGGGTTTAGGGGTTCCAGGAGCTGAGCTGGTGGTGGGAATGGCCGAGTGGAGACAGTGGGAGTGACAGAATAAACTCCAATTAGTAATGGATAGAGTGGACCAGTCTATGTGTGGGTTGTGGAGCTTGAGCCAGGGAAGGCCTAAAACCAAAGAAGAAGATGGTGAGGGGATTATGTAAAAGGAAATATCTTCTCGATGATTGCCAGAGAGGAGCAGGGATACAGGAATAGTTCGGAGAGTGACATGGGCCAGAAGGCGACCATCGAGGGCAAAAACGTCCTTGGGTTCAGGAAGGGGTTCCGAGGGGATGTCAAAACGGGAAACAATATCAGAGTCTATGAAATTGTTGTCCGAACCAGAGTCCACTAGGACAGGGAGAGGAATGCCCTCTTTAGACCAGGAAACAGTCCCTTTCAGAGAAAAACGCTTGGAGGATGGGGGAACAGCAGAAGTTCGGCTCACCAACGTTCCCCTAGTGGTTGATGAGCCAAATCTTTTGGTCGTAAGGGACAGAGAGCGAGGACATGACCCTCACCACCACAGTAGAGGCACAGTCTCTGGAGGAAGCGGCGTTGACGTTCAGTGGGGGTGAGTCTCATCCTCCCCAACTGCATTGGCTCCTCTCTGCAGGGGGAGGAAGAGGCAGCTGGGGGAGATGTACAGGCAGAAGGTGGCTCCGGAGGAGGGCAAGGTACCATGGGACCAGAGGGTCGAGGGGACTTTGATCGAAGGGAAGGGGCCCTAATTCTGACTGCCCTTTCCCTGCGTCTCTCGCTAAGGCGATTGTCCAAACGGATAGCCAAGGAGATTAGCTCCTCCAGAGAAGAGGTCTCATCCCGAGAAGCAAGTTCATCTTTTAGTTCCTCACTGAGCCCTCGCAGAAATAACCCTTGTAAAGCCCCTTCATCCCACCCACACTCGGCAGCGAGAATGCGGAAATCTACTGAATAAGCAGCTACAGTGAGGGATCCCTGACGTAGGGAGAGTAGCCGGTTACCAGCTACCTTGCCCCGGAGTGGGTGGTCGAAAACTCTACGGAACTCACAGCAAAAGGAATGGTAGGTTTGCCAAGCAGGTGAGTTAGCACTAGCTGTGGCTACGGCCCATGCTGACGCCTTCCCTGAAAGTAAGCTGCTAACAAAAGCGATCTTGGACCTGTCGGTAGAGTAGGATAAGGGCTGCTGGTCAAAAACTAAAAAACACTGGTGGAGAAACTGACTACAAGACCCTACTTCTCCTGAATACCTGACCGGAGTGGGGATAAAGGGCTCACGAGGAAGGCTGGGCAGGGTAGGAGAAGTAGTAGGGGCTGGAGGATGGACTGGTGGAGCCGGAGAGGGAACAGGAGCCGCCAGAGAGGTAAGCTGCGTGGAGACCTGGTCCAGGCGGGCGTCGAGTTGGGTCATGCTGGAGGCCAGGCGGAGCAGCTTGTCTGTAATATCCCTCAGAGCATCCTCATGTTGGCCCACCCGTGCTCCTTGAGAGGTGAGAGCGAGTTTCACCCTCTCAATCTCTGCGGGGTCCATGCTTGGCCAGAGTATTCTGTTATGAACTCTAGTATAGGACCCCAATGCAGAGAACACACACAGGTAAGTACCAACAGATGGCTCTTTAATAAGGCACTGATGAAAACACAGGAACAATAGGCAGGCAGCATGGCAGGCGACTGGCTGACTATAGAAAGTACTGAAGACACGAGGAACAGAAAACGCTGCCACTGGAGAACACAGGTAGCCACAGAGAACAGGAGAATCCAAACGCAGGTAGCGCTGAGAGCTTGCACACAGGATACAGCAAGGAATACTCTGGCCAAGGACTGGGGTGAAGGCCGGGCTTAAGAAGGCGAAGGGAGAACGAGCGGAGTGGAAACAGGTGTGTGTAATCAGCCAGCAGGAGGAGACAGCCACACCCCTAGCAACACACCAGCTCTGCAACCAAACAGAAAAAAGGGAAGGGGGAACAGAGAGAAAGAACACAACACAAAGACAAACTAACCCAAACCATAACAGGGCATTCACAAGACCCATGGTCAGAAGAGAACAGAAGTTCAGCCCTGGACTTATCCTCTAGAACAGACAGGATTTTTGACTGACTGACTCAGTTGACATGCTAGACCAGTAAGTAACCTGCCTACTTATTAATACAACCAGGTGTTTTATTCTGCCTTTATCACAAACCAAAAAACTAGAAACCCCAAACTCACCTGTGAGATTGGGGTTCTAGTTCAAACATGGATTCTTATGGTTGTTTCTTGCTTTGGACAGTAGCCAAGCTGATGGTGGTAGCCATGTTCCTAATGCAACCACTAGCAGTAGGACTAACAGATGATTTGTTATTTGTTTGATAATGACTTTTCTAAAAATGAGCAGGGGTGAAACTTACTATATACTTCTTTGTGACAGCGTCACCAACCAAATCCTTGTGGAAAGACAAGGGGGGAAAGCTGTCTATTGTCACTATAAAGAAAGAGTGCAATGTTTTAGTGGGTATTTGTTTTCTGCTAAAACGTGAGTCAGTTTCAAAGAAGAGAATGTTGTTATCAAAGAAGTGCAACTGAGTATCATTTAGTACCAAATAATGTGAGATCGATGCCACCAGGCACTCATTCCAGATATCTTCTGTGATAGGCCTCAGACAGCAGGTGACAGGCTATAAAAAGTTTTGGAAGACAGCTGATTGGTTGGTCTGTTTTTCACTCTACAGGAAAATGGGCCATCAATTTGTGTTCTGTGAAGGTTTTTCACTCTAATTGTTTGCAGAGAATCCTAAGTGGTAAACTTAATGAAATAGTTTTTGTTTCTCCTTTTTGTGGCCAGTCAGAAAAAAAAAAAATCTGAAAAATCAACACTACCAACTATCCTCAAGCATCCTTGGGGTGTGGTAGAATGGGAGATTGGCAGCTTGAATGTGCAGCTGACAAATGCAATCATGTCAACATTAACCACAATCCCAAAGAACTGCTTCCAACATCTTGTCTAGGTTCCTGTTGAGCTGAGGCTGTTTTGAGATCAAAGGGAGGGCCTATGCAGTATTAGTATGGTGTTCCTACTAAAGTGTTTGCTGACTATATGTTTATATTGATCTTATTGACCCAGCAGTATAACCTGAGCTGATCCACAGGCAGTGATCAGTGGATAACAGCTGAAAAGTAAGGTGACATCAGTACCATATGTTGAGCCCATTAGTCAGGGATATCTCTCAGTTCTCAGTTCACATTTTGATGTAGCATTTTTCATTGTAAGCTAGGTTATAAGTTAAAAGTTCTGATCTGCACTTCTCTACACAACAGCATTCAGTGCATTTCACAGGAAGTGTTAAAGCACTATCTATTACAGTCATCTGTCTTTTAATGAAATGCTCAATGAAGCTATATATAATGTGATTGTTAAAATGACAGAATGAAATGGTGTAATAAAATGAAATAAAACTATAAATAAAATTAAAACACATCTCCCACGACTTCAAGTATCTGTTGCTGCTGTGGCCATGGTGTACTGTCTTTTGACGAGTCAATGGTAGACAAAAGAAGTGAGGATAATAATAATCAGGTGCGAGGGAGTCCACAACCAGTGAAAAACTGTATACCCCACTGAAGCCATGCAGCATGACCCTCTTTTCACAAGCTGTTGGCACTCCTTTTCATGGTCACATGAACTGCAATTGTAGGATCTTGAATTATTTCACAGGCTGGTTAGCAATGGTCACCACAGAGCTGTGCTCCATGTTTGTGGTGAGCACCTGTTAACTTTGGCTGTGCATTCTTGTATGTGTATGTAATGTTATGCAGTAATATCCATATAAGATACATGTCATCAATCCAAGTGTGTACTAATAACTTTTCCTTTCATATTTCAGATTAAGTATAAATCACTATGTATAAACCAATTCCCTTAATTATTTATAAGCTCAGTATGAATGCATTTGCATTTTCTAGACTATCTCTAAGAAATGACAATTTCATAGACCCATTGAGTAGGCCACAATATCCAAGTACTTCATATTCATGTACACGCTGCTGTAACCTCTTCGTATGGCCTCTGGTCAGACTGTGTAGCAGCCCATCAAAGTCAACTGTCTTTAAGCACTCCTGTAGTGTGCACACTCTCCAATCATCATGGAGATGATCACTTTACTATTTTCTGAAAAATAGCTTAGCCTGGCAAGATAGTCTTAAAAGATATAAGAAGGCCCTCTGTAATGCAAGAGGCGCCTATTACTCGTCACTACTAGAGGATAATAAGAACAACCTCAGGTTTCTTTTCACTGTGGCCAGGCTGATAGAGAGTCACAGCTCTATCCGATCCATGTATTCCTATAACCTAATGATTTTATGAACTTTTTAAATGATAAAATGTTTAATATTAGAGACAAAATTCATCACATCCTGCTTTCAACCAGCACTGATTTATGTCAAAATACAGGATCCATAGCATCAGCTGTGAAACCTAACTTAGACTCTTTTTCTCCCATCGACCTCCCCCAGCTCACTTCAACTATTTCAGTATCTAAACCTTCAACATGTCTCTTAGACCCCATCCCAACTGTATTAGATATGTTAAATCTGTCCTTGTTAACAGGTTATGTGCTGCAGTTGTATAAAGTAGCTGTAATCAAACCTCTTCTAAAAAAAGCCCACTCTAGATCCAGACGTATTAGCCAATTACAGACCTATATCTAACCTCCCCTTTCTTTCTAAGATCCTGGAGAAAGCAGTTGCAAAACAGTTGTGTGATTTTCTCCAGGATAATAGTTTATTTGAGGTTTTTCAGTCAGGATTTAGGCTGTATCACAGCACAGAGACAGCACTCATAAAAGTTACAAACCTCCTGATAGCATCAGACAATGGACTTGTTTCTGTCCTTGTCTTGTTAGATCTCAGTGCTGCTTTTGATACAATTGACCATCACATCCTTTTACAGAGACTGGAGCACTTTATTGGTATTAAAGGAACTGCACTAAACTGGTTTAAATCCTATCTATCTGATAGGCTTCAGTTTGTACATGTTAACAACTACTCCTCCATACACACAAAAATTAGACAAGGAGTTCCACAAGGGTCAGTGCTTGGTTCAATCCTCTTCACCTTGTATATGCTTCCCTTGGGCAACATTATCAGGACACACTCCATAAATTTCCATTGTTATGCAGATGATACACAGCTTTATCTGTCAATGGAGCCTAACGAAACCAATCAGCTAGCCCAACTCCAGGCTTGTCTTAGGGACATTAAAACTTGGATGACAAGCAATTTTTTATTACTGAACTCAGATAAAACTGAAGTCATTGTACTTGGTCCTGAACACATCAGAAATAAATTTCTAATGATGTAGTTCCATTAGACGGCATTGCCCTGGCTCCCAGCTCCACTGTAAAGAATCTGGGAGTCATCTTTGATCAGGATATGTCCTTTAACTCACATATAAAACAAACTTCTAGGACTGCCTTCTTTCACCTGTGTAATATCACCAACATTAGACATTTTCTGTCTCAAAAAGATGCAGAAAAACTAGTCCATGCATTTGTTACTTCCAGGCTGGACTACTGTAATTCATTATTATCAGGCTGCCCCAACAAGTCTCTAAAGACTCTGCAGCTGATTCAAAATGCTGCAGCACCATTACTGACAGGAACTAGGGAAAGAGACCATATTTCTCCTGTGTTAGCCTCTCTACATTGGCTCCCAGTCAAATCCAGAGTAGAATTCAAAATCCTCCTCCTCACATACAAAGCCCTTAATGGTCAGGCTCCATCTAACTCAATATCTCCTCTTTCCCATAGTATTGTGCTCTTCCGTCTCTCTCTCCTCTTCTGTCTCTTTCTGCAGGTATTTCTGCCTCTGGAGCTGTAGAGTCTGACCTGTGATGACAAGTCTCCTGCTGCTCCTACAACTCCACTCAACACCTGCTGCTAGAATTAGAAATTGTTACTATTGCTTCTAGTAGGGTTAGGGTTGGTGGGATCTGTTGGGTCTCTCTCTGTAAATACCTATTTTAAAGAGTACGGTCTAGACCTGCTCTATATGAAAAGTGCCTTGAGATGACTTTTGTTGTGATTCGGCACTATATAAATAAATTGAATTGAATTGAATTGAATTGCATGATGTTATAAAGTTAAAGGAACATTTATTTTTAACATGTTTCATAGAACATAAATAACACACATATATCTATATATAACATAAATAACAAATTATATATATATATATATATATATATATATATATATATATATATATATATATATATATATATATATATATATATATAACTAGCAGCTTGCAAACCCTGTGTAAAAGCACCCTTAGGATCCTTTCACATTCACATTCTGTTAATTTGGTTCAGACAGGATTACTAAGCCATTTTACAGCAAGAATGAGTTGTTGGTAAAACAATGTAACTTCTTAATAACAATAACTCTGCATTGATTTCTCCTTGGGTGTCCATGCAGCCTGACGATGGAGGTGATTATTTAAACCTTCTTTTGACCTATCCATATGTTTTCATGTCCACACTTAGTGGTTGCTGTGCAAAAACCAATGTGAACAGGAAATGGAACTAACAGGAAACAATGTTTTTTCCCCTTTGCTGTGCTTTGCCAGCACTGTGGCCATAAAAATGTGACCACAAGCCAACTTCTCTACCCTACTGCTTTAAAGTAACAACAGAGGTCACAATAACATGGTTATTCAATGCAACTAGTAATTAAGAACAGACAGAATTAGATACCTTTGGTAACTTTTTGTTTTACATGGATAAAGAGCTTTGTCCTAACAGTGAAAAAGTTCATTGTATTGAAACAGCAAGTTGACTATTTTCTGATGTGTTTTTCTAGACATTTTTATGTCAGGAAATTCTGAATATTAATATCAGAAAAATATTGTTAATATTGTGATACAGGTTTCAAGCATATCCATACTGGCCTGACACCTACACTGCTACAATTACCCACCTTTACATTTAGCAGACACAGTATACACAGATGCATTCACTCGGAAATAAACTGCTAGATGCTGCATTTGCCATCTTCTTAACACCACTGCTGTTGCTGGACAGGCTGGTAGTGTGCAAGGGTGGTTTCTAAGACCAACACACGCTCCATCAACAGACTGGTTTACAAGTTCTCACCCTTGCCATAAAGCTGACATAAAGATTTTCAGTTGGTGGGATTTAACTTGTTTAGTCCAGTGTGATCTCCTTTCACTGGAGACAATACATTTGTCTTGGCCCTACATTGTAACATAATAAATAAACAGCTAAATTTGGAAAAATAAAAATCTTGCTTCTAGTGTATTTTGTTTCACATGATTCATGTACAGCTGAACTCACTTCCTCCTACTGTTAGGGACTCCAGCTAAAACTCCCACTCATCACCTCATCAATTTTCTGTTCTCTGCTGCCAGGTTCTCTCTCCCCTTCGCATCATTCCTTCTTTCAACATTCTTTTTGAAGGCTTGTGTTGTTCTTTGGTTGGATTTACATCTACATTTTTGGCATTGATGGTGTAGATGATTACATTATTCTAGAACCACTTACAGTTGTAACTTTACTGTAAATCAATAATCATGTCTTATTAAGACTGTCAGCAGTGCGTATTGTAGTCGTATGGTGAGGATAGTGACAATGGCAGTCAAATAGGTGAACATAATTACAGGGACCATAGTACAATAACCACAAGCAGAATCACAGAGGGAAGAAAATAAATCCCACACTGTTCAAAGCTGTGTACAAAGGAGTGTTGTCCACGAAACTGTCCACACTGTCCACCAGAACATATTCTGCTTACTATATCTCATCTCTCTCTCTCATTTCTCTCACCCTCACCTACACACACGCACATCACACACACACCACACCACATACACACACACACACCACACACACACACACAGCAGCAGTATTTGCCACAAAGTCTGACATGATTGGTTCCACTTCCCCATGACCGTAATCAGTCTTGTCTTGCTGTTTTTGGCAGAGAACAACCACACACACACACCACAACCACTTTGATAACAGTCACACTCACTCAGGACTGTAGCTTCTGTAAAATGTTTCTCAATAAAAGGCTTTTGTCACTTGTCTTCCTGTGTAGTTCTGTTCTGACTGGTAGACCCTGACCTCTGATCTGTCCATATGATTCAAGATCCACATGTGTTATACAATACTGATATGATATATGACACAAGGCATCCAAAAATGGTTCTCTATTCACAAATAAATCTATTTTACAAAATAACCAAGCCCCAAATAATATACTGCCATATAAACTTGAAAGCAAACCATAAACTGAACTTTTATATTTGAATTTAATTAGATGCACCAAGTTTGGTAGGCAGACGTATCATACCAAGGCTTGAGAAAAGCCTCTTGGAACTGTAGTAGACATCCGCAAGTAACTAACAATACATTGTCCAATCTGACCCAAACTTCACAGTTCATAAGAGGAGGCTGGCTTGAGGAACATCTACAAGCCACATTCAGTCATAGTCATAGTGCACCTACTACACCACCTATTAGCACAGTATGTCTAAAAGATATAACCCTGATTGATGTCATAGTAATGTCACCTTAGCTTGTGGTTGGCAATCTTATTACAAGAAAGTCCACAAATTGGAGAGTGTGGAGTTTGAAAGATATCTAACAGGCAGGGACAGCCAAATGAGAAAATGCGATTGGTTGCATTATGGGAACTGTAGTATCCAGTCAGGATTTCTTCAAATCTAACTCTTGTGACTCTCTATGAAGCAACACCATGATGGCTACATGACAAATAAAAAGAGACATTTCCATAAATTCACCTGGATACAGGTCTCTTTGTCTTCAGCTGACAAGCATCTTCTATGAATGTTGCCAAAGCAAAAGTTTCCACCTAAAAAGCCAGTCAACATAAACTGCATCAGACAACCAAACAAGTCAGGGTTATTCACTTGAACCTTAAACAAACAACATTTTCTTAAATCAGAGTACAGAGGGCAATAATACAAATGCAAATTCATCTTCAACAACCCCAAATCACAAAAACACATAAACATTGTTCATCTGGTGTTCCTTTGTATCCACTCGCCTCAGTTGCCAGCAGTAATGTTCAATAAGTTTTCAATAAACATTGAACCCGTCTGGCCCTTGACTTGTAGCATTTTTTTAATTTCGGCCCACTGTGTATTTGAGTTTGACACCCCTGCACTAACTGCTCCTGTAGCAGGCAATGAAAATTATGAAGGAGCAAAGAAGTTGATTAGAAAAATATGTGCAGTATCCTTTTAACAACCTAGCCTTGGAAAATTACTAGTTCCTCTCTTCAGGTAAGTTAAACAGTCCTCAATAATTTAATGAAATGTTTTTTCCAAATATATAAATATTTAAAAATATCCCCGGTCATCCACCCTTCAGGTACAATGTATTGAGTAAGTCACTTACCCAGCCAACTTTATATGAAATTGATTAAATCTGAACTCTTTTACTTACTGTCCCTGCACTGTAGCCCAGCGGGAAAGCCTTGTCCATGTACACTCAAAGAGAATTGTATGCCTATTAGCTTACCTATACCTATATTAGCTTCACATAAATGTTGAAAATAAATATTTGCATGATACAAGAACAGTGGATTTTGGGTCACATTAATGTGAAATGAAAATGAAAGCCCATTGAGAGAGGATCTTTTAATGTATGAACAGGAGGAGTAATTAAAGCAAATAAAATAAAGTCCTATGTTCATACAGGTGCCTGGCTCTTGTTTTATATCCTGTCCTTTAAGACAAATGTGGTAGAAGTAATTTTTAGGGATTAAGAAACTGCCATGGCTCTGGCAACATCACAGTCCTTAATTATTAACAAAACAGAAAGGCTCAGGCACCACAAGAGACAGTTTATAGAAGGAAATAAACCAACTACACTGAGAGGTTGGTGATGTGAGTGGTCCTCCCTGTGTCTGTGAAACTGTTACCACAGTGAATCAGAGCTCTCTCACTCCTCCCTGCATGAAATTCAACTGCAGTTTCATGGTGTTGACTGTGAAAGCTGTCTCACACTCCTACAGTAAAATATGAATAATGACAAAGCCACGCAGCCTCTGTTGGAGACCAGTTTCCTGTTCTTTTCTGCAACTCAACTTACATCAACTTATATCACATTTTATGAAATCCCAGCTGTTAAAAGTCTTTGCGAGTGATGGATGAGAGGTTGCCATAGCGACACATCATGTCTCCTGGCAGGGGAACGGAGTGCCCTCTCACCCAAAACCGCCTCCTCAGCTCATGCTCTAGGAATAGTTCAGTTTGTATAAAGATGTTAATCACACACACAGGTGAAGACTCACACACAGTGCAATGTTACATAACATGAATAGAACTGCTCTCTAATTCTTGATGGACTACAATCATTCAGTGGACAGGGACCATCAGGGACAATCTGACACATTGTAACAAACAACAATAACCAGCTTGAGTGAGCAAGCTCTTTGACACTTATTATTAGTTTAATGTACGAATGGCACAGGTTCGTCACATCACAAATCACATATATCTAACAAGTTTGGTCAGGTTACACTATGAGCATCATGTCGCTGTAACATACCTGACATGACTATAGACTGGCATGGTAAAGTTCATTAAAAAACATCTCATCAAATCACACAGTTGCACAAGTGGGAACTACATGTGCACAGAAAAAGGCACTGGCTATTGAGCTGTATGGTGCATGATTATACTGTAAATTGAGAAAAATAATTTGCATAGTTAATTAATACACTTAATTATCTACTTCAAAATATCCAGTTTTCTTCTTTTCTGTCCCACTGTTGCTAGAGGTCAGGTCAGATCAGACTGAAGTGAAGGTGAAGCGAGTGATATGTTGGTAGTCCTCACCAGGACGCAGGAGACAGTCAGGAAATGAAGCCTGAAGAGACACACACACACACACACACACACACACACA
>NW_026116637.1:0-15192 GCF_001640805.2 Lates calcarifer
AGCAACGAGTTGCGTGGGCCCAACGGGGCCATGCAACGAGTTGCAAGGACCCTCTTGTTTTCGGTCTGTTTATTATTATTATTATTATTATTATTAGGGCCCGAGCAACGAGTTGCGTGGGCCCAACGGGCCATGCAACGAGTTGCAAGGACCCTCTTGTTTTCGTCGGTTTATTATTATTAGGGCCCGAGCAACGAGTTGCGTGGGCCCAACGGGGCCATGCAACGAGTTGCAAGGACCCTCTTGTTTTCGGTCTGTTTTATTATTATTATTATTATTATTATTATTATTATTTTTTTCTTCTTTTTCCGCCTCTTAGATCGGCTTTTTGAGGGCCTTAACATGCGTGAAAACTTACCAAAATTTGCAGACGCGTCAGGCACGGCGAAAAATTTAATAATTTAGGGGTCTTGAGCATGGGCGTGGTAAAATGCCCTCGGTAGCGCCACCTACATTTTTAAACGGAACAGCCCCTCAAGCCCGTTGCGCCTAAAAATCTGAAAATCTGCACACATATGTAACATCCCATGACGCACCAAAAAGTCTCTTGGAGCCATATTCTAAACCCAACAGAAAGTATTTTTATTTTGACCGGAAGGTGAAAAAATTGTGTGTTTTTGGCCATTTCCAGGGGTCGCTTGAACGCGAACTAGTCCTAGACGCATTATCCCATTGACTTCAAAACTTAATAGTATGTTCTTAAGACATAGACGATGTTAAATTGCGGCAGATTTTGAGTTTTTGTTTGAAGGGCGTGGAAGTTATGGCCCCTCAAAGTTCGATTACTCGCCACGAAACAGGAAGTTGCTTTATTTTTGCTATATTTCGGCCATACTTTGTCCAAACTGCATCAAACTTTACAGGATTGTTAATGGTACCTATCTGCACACATCCATATGTCAATATTCATACAATTGTTGTAGCGCCACCTATTTATAGCAGGAAATGACATATTTTATAGTGTGATGTCCAGTTTCTAGACGGGTGACCAGATTCACTTCAAATGTTGTCAGCCCCTCCTTGACAATTTTTGGAAGACTGGCTCCGAAAATTGTGAGTTTGGGTCGAAGCGTGTGCCGGTTCTGGCCCGTCAAAGTTCGGAAACCCAACTTCCTGTTTGAAACCTCAGATTTTGGGGTAACTTCCTGTTGCGACTCTCTACTTTATCCTACAGATGGAGCCATTGTATTACTCTTTGATGGGTTTTTGGAAGGGGGTCTCTGTGTGTGTGTGTCTGTGTGTGTGTGTTTGAGGGGGGAGGGGAAGAGGAGTTGATTGAGTCTGTGAGAAGCTGCCACAGGAGGTTACAGTCAAGAGAGCCATGAGCTGTCACAGATGATGAGCTCTGAAAAATATTATCACAGAAAATAATTAGCATAAAAGCTTTTATTTTAAATTTGTTGCAACAAATTCAGGTTTCTTACATTTTCCCTTATTGAAAACTAAATTCTACCTGAAATGTATCAAAAAAATCTTCTTTTGCAGTTAATGTCACCAGTTTATAGTTTAGTTTTAATAGCATTCCCTGTCACTGATGTGCCTTTAATTATCGGTTCTATCAGGGATCATTTATGTGTTTATCTTACGGGGGTGAGCCACCTCACAGGTTGGTTATATTACCTGTTGACCTCAGCTCAGTGAGCTAAGACAATGTTTAATGCAGTGTTTTTTCTGATATGAAAATGGATATTATTCAGCACATCTAACCTCAGCAGGCCCTCTTCAGAAACTCATATCTGCAGATGTCAAAGCTGGCTCAAAAAATTAAACTGGCTTCAAATTAATTTTAAGGAATTGTAGGTTATTTTGAATTCATGTAATCTGTATCTCTCTACTCATATATGTCTCCCCTTGACCAAAGCTGAGCGTGGATTGATGCTGTCTTTACAGTTTGGTTTTGATCAGTTAGGAAATTTCACAAGGGTCAGCTGATTTTTTCGTGTTACTCAGTGTACGGCGACAGGAAAAGTGCACTAGGTCCACCGGCGTCGAGGTGAACCAGCTGAATATAAGCCACTCAAGTTGACGACAAGTGCATTGAAAAGTAAAAGCTGCTGGCCTTTACCTTTTCTTTGTCAAAGCGCCTGTTCGGCCAGTAGTTAGTAAAGTAATATTTTCAGCGTTGTCCACAGTCTCATGACATGTTTAACAGGAAGCACAGCACGCTGGTTAAGCTCATGGCAAACTGTTACTAACAGCTAAAATGAAAGCTTGTCTGTATGTAGTCTAACTGGTTAGTTTGTCACTAATCTCCAAATTTTGCAAATTGCTATAAACTTCACTCTCTTAAACCAGTAACAGTCTGAGCTGGACTGATAGGGGTCTGTATGGATAAAGATAAAATCCTAATGATACCCATCCCTACAGCTGGTTAGTGGCTTCGCCCTGACTTTAGGCAGATGAGATATTCACTGTTCAAATAACTTCATTATAAGCCTTGTTTAAGCATAAATGATTTATATATGCACCCAATAACAGAACTTAAAAAAATGCTTTTGCTCAAAGCTCAAAGCTTTAAACTCAAGTTAAAACTGAGTTTTATCTCCTTTTGGGAGGGGGTATCTCTGTGTGTTTGTGTGTGTGTGTGTGTGTGTTTGTGTTTGTGTTTGAGGGGGAGGGGAAGAGGAGTTGATTGAGTCTGTGAGAAGCTGCCACAGAGAGGTTACAGTCAGGAGAGCCAAGAGCTGTCACAGATGATGAGCTCTGAAAAATATTATCACAGAAAATAATTAGCAAAAAGCTTTTATTTAAAATTTTTACATCTGGGAAGTGTGAACTGTTACGCCAGCGTGTGCCCTGCGACCTGCGTTGACCCCGCGGTTGCCGGGTCCCGCGGTCGCCGCTCCCCCGACGGGCGCCGGGTGCGAGGGCCCGTTCAACGCTGCTCGCAGCTTTAATTAGGGCCCGAGCAACGAGTTGCGTTGCAACGAGTTGCATCTATTATTATTATTATTATTATTTTTTTTTTCTTCTTTTTCCGCCTCTTTGATCGCCTTTTTGAGGGCCTTAAAATGCGTCAAAACTCCTGAAAATTTGCAGACGCGTCAGGCACGGCGAAAAATTTAAGAATTTAGGGGTCTTGAGCATGGGTGTGGCAAAATGGCCTCGGTAGCGCCACCTACATTTTTAACGGAACAGCCCCTCAAGCCCGTTGCGCCTAAAAATCTGAAAATCTGCACACATATGTAACATCCCATGACGCACCAAAAAGTCTCTTGGAGCCATATTCTAAACCCAACAGAAAGTATTTTTATTTTGACCGGAAGGTGAAAAAATTGTGTGTTTTTGGCCATTTCCAGGGGTCGCTTGAACGCGAACTAGTCCTAGACGCATTATCCGATTGACTTCAAAATTTGATAATTTGTTCTTAAGACATAGACGAAGTTAAATTGCAAAAGTTTCGGACTTTTCATTGAAGGGCGTGGAAGTTATGGCCCCTCAAAGTTCGATCACTCGCCACAAAACAGGAAGTTGCTTTAAATTTGCTATATTTCGGCCATACTTTGTCCAAACTGCATCAAACTTTACAGGATTGTTAATGGTACCTATCTGCACACATCCATATGTCAATATTCATACAATTGTTGTAGCACCACCTATTTATAGCAGGAAATGACATATTTTATAGTGTGATGTCCAGTTTCTAGACGGGTGACCAGATTCACTTCAAATGTTGTCAGGACAGACTTAAGGATTTTTGGAAGACTGGCTCCGAAAATTGTGAGTTTGGGTCGAAGCGTGTGCCGGTTCTGGCCCGTCAAAGTTCGGAAACCCAACTTCCTGTTTGAAACCTCAGATTTTGGGGTAACTTCCTGTTGCGACTCTCTACTTTATCCTACAGATGGAGCCATTGTATTACTCTTTGATGGGTTTTTGGAAGGGGGTCTCTGTGTGTGTGTGTCTGAGGGGGGAGGGGAAGAGGAGTTGATTGTGTCTGTGAGAAGCTGCCACAGGGAGGTTACAGTCAATAGAGCCATGATCTGTCACAGATGATGAGCTCTGAATAATATTATCACAGAAAATAATTAGCATAAAAGCTTTTATTTAAAATTTTTACATCTGGGAAGTGTGAACTGTTACGCCAGCGTGTGCCCTGCGACCTGCGTTGACCCCGCGGTTGCCGGGGTCCCGCGGTCGCCGCTCCCCGACGGACGCCGGGTGCGAGGGCCCGTTCAACGCTGCTCGCAGCTTTAATTATTATTATTATTATTTTTTTTCTTCTTTTTCCGCCTCTTAGATCGCCTTTTTGAGGGCCTTAACATGCGTGAAAACTTACCAAAATTTGCAGACGCGTCAGGCACGGCGAAAAATTTAATAATTTAGGGGTCTTGAGCATGGGGTGGTAAAATGCCTCGGTAGCGCCACCTACATTTTTAAACGGAACAGCCCCTCAAGCCCGTTGCGCCTAAAAATCTGAAAATCTGCACATATGTAACATCCCATGACGCACCAAAAAGTCTCTTGGAGCCATATTCTAAACCCAACAGAAAGTATTTTTATTTTGACCGGAAGGTGAAAAAATTGTGTGTTTTTGGCCATTTCCAGGGGTCGCTTGAACGCGAACTAGTCCTAGACGCATTATCCGATTGACTTCAAAATTTATAATTTGTTCTTAAGACATAGACGATGTTAAATTGCAAAAGTTTCTTTTTTGAAGGGCGTGGAAGTTATGGCCCCTCAAAGTTCGATTACTCGCCACGAAACAGGAAGTTGCTTTATTTTTGCTATATTTCGGCCATACTTTGTCCAAACTGCATCAAACTTTACAGGATTGTTAATGGTACCTATCTGCACACATCCATATGTCAATATTCATACAATTGTTGTAGCGCCACCTATTTATAGCAGGAAATGACATATTTTATAGTGTGATGTCCAGTTTCTAGACGGGTGACCAGATTCACTTCAAATGTTGTCAGCCCCTCCTTGACAATTTTTGGAAGACTGGCTCCGAAAATTGTGAGTTTGGGTCGAAGCGTGTGCCGGTTCTGGCCCGTCAAAGTTCGGAAACCCAACTTCCTGTTTGAAACCTCAGATTTTGGGGTAACTTCCTGTTGCGACTCTCTACTTTATCCTACAGATGGAGCCATTGTATTACTCTTTGATGGGTTTTTGGAAGGGGGTCTCTGTGTGTGTGTGTCTGTGTGTGTGTGTTTGAGGGGGGAGGGGAAGAGGAGTTGATTGAGTCTGTGAGAAGCTGCCACAGGGAGGTTACAGTCAAGAGAGCCATGAGCTGTCACAGATGATGAGTTCTGAAAAATATTATCACAGAAAATAATTAGCATAAAAGCTTTTATTTTAAATTTGTTGCAACAAATTCAGGTTTCTTACAGCATTTTCCTTATTGAAAACTAAATTCTACCTGAAATGTATCAATAAAAATCTTCTTTTGCAGTTAATGTCACCAGTTTATAGTTTAGTTTTAATAGCATTCCCTGTCACTGATGTGCCTTTAATTATCGGTTCTATCAGGGATCATTTATGTGTTTATCTTACGGGGGTGAGCCACCTCACAGGTTGGTTATATTACCTGTTGACCTCAGCTCAGTGAGCTAAGACAATGTTTAATGCAGTGTTTTTTCTGATATGAAAATGGATATTATTCAGCACATCTAACCTCAGCAGGCCCCTCTTCAGAAACTCATATCTGCAGATGTCAAAGCTGGCTCAAAAAATTAAACTGGCTTCAAATTAATTTAAGGAATTGTAGGTTATTTTGAATTCATGTAATGTATGTCTCCCCTTGACCAAAGCTGAGCGTGGATTGATGCTGTCTTTACAGTTTGGTTTTGATCAGTTAGGAAATTTCACACGGGGTCAGCTGATTTTTTCGTGTTACTCAGTGTACGGCGACAGGAAAAGTGCACTAGGTCCACGGCGTCGAGGTGAACCAGCTGAATATAAGCCACTCAAGTTGACGACAAGTGCATTGAAAAGTAAAAGCTGCTGGCCTTTACCTTTTCTTTGTCAAAGCGCCTGTTCGGCAGTAGTTAGTAAAGTAATATTTTCAGCCTTGTCCACAGTCTCATAACATGTTTAACAGGAAGCACAGCACGCTGGTTAAGCTCATGGCAAACTGTTACTAACAGCTAAAATGAAAGCTTGTCTGTATGTAGTCTAACTGGTTAGTTTGTCACTAATCTCCAAATTTTGCAAATTGCTATAAACTTCACTCTCTTAAACCAGTAACAGTCTGAGCTGGACTGATAGGGGTCTGTATGGATAAAGATAAAATCCTAATGATACCCATCCCTACAGCTGGTTAGTGGCTTCGCCCTGACTTTAGGCAGATGAGATATTCACTGTTCAAATAACTTCATTATAAGCCTTGTTTAAGCATAAATGATTTATATATGCACCCAATAACAGAACTTAAAAAAATGCTTTTGCTCAAAGCTCAAAGCTTTTAAACTCAAGTTAAAACTGAGTTTTATCTCCTTTTGGGAGGGGTGTGTGTGTGTGTGTGTGTGTGTGTGTGTGTGTTTGTGTTTGTGTTTGAGGGGGGAGGGAAGAGGAGTTGATTGAGTCTGTGAGAAGCTGCCACAGGAGGTTACAGTCAAGAGAGCCAAGAGCTGTCACAGATGATGAGCTCTGAAAAATATTATCACAGAAAATAATTAGCGTAAAAGCTTTTATTTAAAATTTTTACATCTCGGAAGTGTGAACTGTTACGCCAGCGTGTGCCCTGCGACCTGCGTTGACCCCGCGGTTGCCGGGGTCCCGCGGTCGCCGCTCCCCGACGGGCGCCGGGTGCGAGGGCCCGTTCAACGCTGCTCGCAGCTTTAATTATTATTATTATTATTATTATTTTTTTTCTTCTTTTTCCGCCTCTTAGATCGGCTTTTTGAGGGCCTTAACATGCGTGAAAACTTACCAAAATTTGCAGACGCGTCAGGCACGGCGAAAAATTTAATAATTTAGGGGTCTTGAGCATGGGTGTGGTAAAATGGCCTCGGTAGCGCCACCTACATTTTTAAACGGAACAGCCCCTCAAGCCCGTTGCGCCTAAAAATCTGAAAATCTGCACACATATGTAACATCCCATGACGCACCAAAAAGTCTCTTGGAGCCATATTCTAAACCCAACAGAAAGTATTTTTATTTTGACCGGAAGGTGAAAAAATTGTGTGTTTTTGGCCATTTCCAGGGGTCGCTTGAACGCGAACTAGTCCTAGACGCATTATCCGATTGACTTCAAAACTTAATAGTATGTTCTTAAGACATAGACGATGTTAAATTGCGGCAGATTTTGAGTTTTTGTTGAAGGGCGTGGAAGTTATGGCCCCTCAAAGTTCGATTACTCGCCACGAAACAGGAAGTTGCTTTATTTTTGCTATATTTCGGCCATACTTTGTCCAAACTGCATCAAACTTTACAGGATTGTTAATGGTACCTATCTGCACACATCCATATGTCAATATTCATACAATTGTTGTAGCACCACCTATTTATAGCAGGAAATGACATATTTTATAGTGTGATGTCCAGTTTCTAGACGGTGACCAGATTCACTTCAAATGTTGTCAGCCCCTCCTTGAGGAATTTTTGGAAGACTGGCTCCGAAAATTGTGAGTTTTGGTCGAAGCGTGTGCCGGTTCTGGCCCGTCAAAGTTCGGAAACCCAACTTCCTGTTTGAAACCTCAGATTTTGGGTAACTTCCTGTTGCGACTCTCTACTTTATCCTATAGATGGAGCCATTGTATTACTCTTTGATGGGTTTTTGGAAGGGGGTCTCTGTGTGTGTGTGTGTGTGTGTGTGTGTGTGTGTGTGTGTGTGTGTTTGTGTTTGTGTTTGTGTTTGAGGGGGAGGGGAAGAAGAGTTGATTGAGTCTGTGAGAAGCTGCCACAGAGAGGTTACAGTCAGGAGAGCCAAGAGCTGCTTTACACGCGGTATAAAAACTTCAGTTAAGATTTGAGCTGTCACTTGAGAAAGCATCATGCCAAAAACTAAGGAAATCACTGTAGACTTGAAGAATTGTCGATGCTTAGGAAGCAGGAGAAGGATATACAAAGTTATAACAGCATTTCCAAGCGTCAAGAACTCAAATGAGAAGCGTCACCGAGAAATTCAAGGAGAGCCACACTGTGCAGAACAAGCCTGGCAGGTAGGAAGCCAAAGATTTCAATGACCCTGGAAAGAAAACCAGTTAGAGACCTGTCTAAAGAACCCATAAACGCTGCCAAGACACTAGTGAATGACTTAGTTAAGTCTGAAATTGTAGTTCAAAGAAGATTACATGAATTCATGTAATCTTACCATATGTCTCCCCTTGACCAAAGCTGAGCGTGGATTGATGCTGTCTTTACAGTTTGGTTTTGATCAGTTAGGAAATTTCACACGGGGTCAGCTGATTTTTTCGTCTTACTCAGTGTACGGCGACAGGAAAAGTTCACTAGGTCCTCCGTCGAGGTGAACCAGCTGAATATAAGCCACTCAAGTTGACACAAGTGCATTGAAAAGTAAAAGCTGCTGGCCTTTACCTTTTCTTTGTCAAAGCGCCTGTTTGGCCAGTAGTTAGTAAAGTAATATTTTCAGCGTTGTCCACAGTCTCATGACATGTTTAACAGGAAGCACAGCACGCTGGTTAAGCTCATGGCAAACTGTTACTAACAGCTAAAATGAAAGCTTGTCTGTATGTAGTCTAACTGGTTAGTTTGTCACTAATCTCCAAATTTTGCAAATTGCTATAAACTTCACTCTCTTAAACCAGTAACAGTCTGAGCTGGACTGATAGGGGTCTGTATGGATAAAGATAAAATCCTAATGATACCCATCCCTACAGCTGGTTAGTGCTTCGCCCTGACTTTAGGCAGATGAGATATTCACTGTTCAAATAACTTCATTATAAGCCTTGTTTAAGCATAAATGATTTATATATGCACCCAATAACAGAACTTAAAAAAATGCTTTTGCTCAAAGCTCAAAGCTTGTAAACTCAAGTTAAAACTGAGTTTTATCTCCTTTTGGGAGGGGTATTTCTCTGTGTGTTTGTGTGTGTGTGTGTGGGTGTGTTGTGTTTGTGTTTGAGGGGGAGGGGAAGAGGAGTTGATTGAGTCTGTGAGAAGCTGCCACAGAGGTTACAGTCAGAGCCAAGAGCTGTCACAGATGATGAGCTCTGAAAAATATTATCACAGAAAATAATTAGCGTAAAAGCTTTTATTTAAAATTTTAACATCTGGGAAGTGTGAACTGTTACGCCAGCGTGTGCCCTGCGACCTGCGTTGACCCGCGGTTGCCGGGGTCCCGCGGTCGCCGCTCCCCCCGACGGGCGCCGGGTGCGAGGGCCCGTTCAACGCTGCTCGCAGCTTTAATTATTATTATTTATTATTATTTTTTTTTTCTTCTTTTTCCGCCTCTTAGATCGGCTTTTTTGAGGGCCTTAACATGCGTGAAAACTTACCAAAATTTGCAGACGCGTCAGGCACGGCGAAAAATTTAATAATTTAGGGGTCTTGAGCATGGGCGTGGTAAAATGCCCTCGGTAGCGCCACCTACATTTTTAAACGGAACAGCCCCTCAAGCCCGTTGCGCTAAAAATCTGAAAATCTGCACACATATGTAACATCCCATGACGCACCAAAAAGTCTCTTGGAGCCATATTCTAAACCCAACAGAAAGTATTTTTATTTTGACCGGAAGGTGAAAAAATTGTGTGTTTTTGGCCATTTCCAGGGGTCGCTTGAACGCGAACTAGTCCTAGACGCATTATCCGATTGACTTCAAAACTTAATAGTATGTTCTTAAGACATAGACGATGTTAAATTGCGGCAGATTTTGAGTTTTTGTTGAAGGGCGTGGAAGTTATGGCCCCTCAAAGTTCGATTACTCGCCACGAAACAGGAAGTTGCTTTATTTTTGCTATATTTCGGCCATACTTTTGTCCAAACTGCATCAAACTTTACAGGATTGTTAATGGTACCTATCTGCACACATCCATATGTCAATATTCATACAATTGTTGTAGCGCCACCTATTTATAGCAGGAAATGACATATTTTATAGTGTGATGTCCAGTTTCTAGACGGGTGACCAGATTCACTTCAAATGTTGTCAGCCCTCCTTGACAATTTTTGGAAGACTGGCTCCGAAAATTGTGAGTTTGGGTCGAAGCGTGTGCCGGTTCTGGCCCGTCAAAGTTCGGAAACCCAACTTCCTGTTTGAAACCTCAGATTTTGGGGTAACTTCCTGTTGCGACTCTCTACTTTATCCTACAGATGGAGCCATTGTATTACTCTTTGATGGGTTTTTGGAAGGGGGTCTCTGTGTGTGTGTGTGTCTGTGTGTGTGTGTTTGAGGGGGGAGGGGAAGAGGAGTTGATTGAGTCTGTGAGAAGCTGCCACAGGGAGGTTACAGTCAAGAGAGCCATGAGCTGTCACAGATGATGAGCTCTGAAAAATATTATCACAGAAAATAATTAGCATAAAAGCTTTTATTTTAAAATTTGTTGCAACAAATTCAGGTTTCTTACAGCTTTTCCTTATTGAAAACTAAATTCTACCTGAAATGTATCAATAAAAATCTTCTTTTGCAGTTAATGTCACCAGTTTATAGTTTAGTTTTAATAGCATTCCCTGTCACTGATGTGCCTTTAATTATCGGTTCTATCAGGGATCATTTATGTGTTTATCTTACGGGGGTGAGCCACCTCACAGGTTGGTTATATTACCTGTTGACCTCAGCTCAGTGAGCTAAGACAATGTTTAATGCAGTGTTTTTTCTGATATGAAAATGGATATTATTCAGCACATCTAACCTCAGCAGGCCCCTCTTCAGAAACTCATATCTGCAGATGTCAAAGCTGGCTCAAAAAATTAAACTGGCTTCAAATTAATTTTAAGGAATTGTAGGTTATTTTGAATTCATGTAATCTTAGTTTCTGCATATGTCTCCCCTTGACCAAAGCTGAGCGTGGATTGATGCTGTCTTTACAGTTTGGTTTTGATCAGTTAGGAAATTTCACACGGGGTCAGCTGATTTTTTCGTGTTACTCAGTGTACGGCGACAGGAAAAGTGCACTAGGTCCACGGCGTCGAGGTGAACCAGCTGAATATAAGCCACTCAAGTTGACGACAAGTGCATTGAAAAGTAAAAGCTGCTGGCCTTTACCTTTTCTTTGTCAAAGCGCCTGTTCGGCAAGTAGTTAGTAAAGTAATATTTTCAGCCTTGTCCACAGTCTCATAACATGTTTAACAGGAAGCACAGCACGCTGGTTAAGCTCATGGCAAACTGTTACTAACAGCTAAAATGAAAGCTTGTCTGTATAGTCTAACTGGTTAGTTTGTCACTAATCTCCAAATTTTGCAAATTGCTATAAACTTCACTCTCTTAAACCAGTAACAGTCTGAGCTGGACTGATAGGGGTCTGTATGGATAAAGATAAAATCCTAATGATACCCATCCCTACAGCTGGTTAGTGGCTTCGCCCTGACTTTAGGCAGATGAGATATTCACTGTTCAAATAACTTCATTATAAGCCTTGTTTAAGCATAAATGATTTATATATGCACCCAATAACAGAACTTAAAAAAATGCTTTTGCTCAAAGCTCAAAGCTTTTAAACTCAAGTTAAAACTGAGTTTTATCTCCTTTTGGGAGGGGGTATCTGTGTGTGTGTGTGTGTGTGTGTGTGTTGTGTTTGTGTTTGTGTTTGAGGGGGAGGGGAAGAGGAGTTGATTGAGTCTGTGAGAAGCTGCCACAGGGAGGTTACAGTCAAGAGAGCCAAGAGCTGTCACAGATGATGAGCTCTGAAAAATATTATCACAGAAAATAATTAGCGTAAAAGCTTTTATTTAAAATTTTTACATCTCGGAAGTGTGAACTGTTACGCCAGCGTGTGCCCCTGCGACCTGCGTTGACCCCGCGGTTGCCGGGTCCCGCGGTCGCCGCTCCCCCGACGGCGCCGGGTGCGAGGGCCCGTTCAACGCTGCTCGCAGCTTTAATTAGGGCCCGAGCAACGAGTTGCGTGGCCCAACGATGCAACGAGTTGCAAGGACCCTCTTGTATTATTATTATTATTATTATTATTTTTTTTCTTCTTTTTCCGCCTCTTGATCGCCTTTTTGAGGGCCTTAACATGCGTGAAAACTCCCAAAATTTGCAGACGCGTCAGGCACGGCGAAAAATTTAATAATTTAGGGGTCTTGAGCATGGGTGGCAAAAATGGCCTCGGTAGCGCCACCTACATTTTTAAACGGAACAGCCCCTCAAGCCCGTTGCGCCTAAAAATCTGAAAATCTGCACACATATGTAACATCCCATGACGCACCAAAAAAGTCTCTTGGAGCCATATTCTAAACCCAACAGAAAGTATTTTTATTTTGACCGGAAGGTGAAAAAATTGTGTGTTTTTGGCCATTTCCAGGGGTCGCTTGAACGCGAACTAGTCCTAGACGCATTATCCGATTGACTTCAAAATTTGAATAATTGTTCTTAAGACATAGACGAAGTTAAATTGCAAAAAGTTTCGGACTTTTCATTGAAGGGCGTGGAAGTTATGGCCCCTCAAAGTTCGATTACTCGCCACGAAACAGGAAGTTGCTTTATTTTTGCTATATTTCGGCCATACTTTGTCCAAACTGCATCAAACTTTACAGGATTGTTAATGGTACCTATCTGCACACATCCATATGTCAATATTCATACAATTGTTGTAGCGCCACCTATTTATAGCAGGAAATGACATATTTTATAGTGTGATGTCCAGTTTCTAGACGGGTGACCAGATTCACTTCAAATGTTGTCAGCCCCTCCTTGACAATTTTTGGAAGACTGGCTCCGAAAATTGTGAGTTTTGGTCGAAGCGTGTGCCGGTTCTGGCCCGTCAAAGTTCAGAAACCCAACTTCCTGTTTGAAACCTCAGATTTTGGGGTAACTTCCTGTTGCGACTCTCTACTTTATCCTATAGATGGAGCCATTGTATTACTCTTTGATGGGTTTTTGGAAGGGGGTCTCTGTGTGTGTGTGTGTGTGTGTTTGTGTTGTGTTGAGGGGGGGGGAAGAGGAGTTGATTGAGTCTGTGAGAAGCTGCCACAGAGAGGTTACAGTCAGGAGAGCCAAGAGCTGCTTTACACGCGGTATAAAACTTCAGTTAAGATTTGAGCTGTCACTTGAGAAAGCATCATGCCAAACTAAGGAAATCACTGTAGACTTGAAGAATTGTCGATGCTCAGAAAGCAGGAGAAGGATATACAAAGTTATAACAGCATTTCCAAGCGTCAAGAACTCAAATGAGAAGCGTCACGAGAAGGAGAGCCACACTGTGCAGAACAAGCCTGGCAGAGGTAGGAAGCCAAGATTTCAATGACCCTGGAAAGAAAACCAGTGAGAGACCTGTCTAAAGACCCCATAAACGCTGCCAAGACACTAGTGAATGACTTAGTTAAGTCTGAAATTGTAGCCTCAAGAAGATTACATGAATTCATGTAATCTTACCATATGTCTCCCTTGACCAAAGCTGAGCGTGGATTGATGCTGTCTTTACAGTTTGGTTTTGATCAGTTAGGAAATTTCACACGGGTCAGCTGATTTTTTCGTGTACTCAGTGTACGGCGACAGGAAAAGTGCACTAGGTCCACCGGCGTCGAGGTGAACCAGCTGAATATAAGCCACTCAAGTTGACGACAAGTGCATTGAAAAGTAAAAGCTGCTGGCCTTTACCTTTTCTTTGTCAAAGCGCCTGTTCGGCAGTAGTTAGTAAAGTAATATTTTCAGCGTTGTCCACAGTCTCATGACATGTTTAACAGGAAGCACAGCACGCTGGTTAAGCTCATGGCAAACTGTTACTAACAGCTAAAATGAAAGCTTGTCTGTATGTAGTCTAACTGGTTAGTTTGTCACTAATCTCCAAATTTTGCAAATTGCTATAACTTCACTCTCTTAAACCAGTAACAGTCTGAGCTGGACTGATAGGGGTCTGTATGGATAAAGATAAAATCCTAATGATACCCATCCCTACAGCTGGTTAGTGGCTTCGCCCTGACTTTAGGCAGATGAGATATTCACTGTTCAAATAACTTCATTATAAAGCCTTGTTTAAGCATAAATGATTTATATATGCACCCAATAACAGAACTTAAAAAAATGCTTTTGCTCAAAGCTCAAAGCTTGTAAACTCAAGTTAAAACTGAGTTTTATCTCCTTTTGGGAGGGGGTATTTCTCTTGTGTGTTTGTGTGTGTGTGTTTGTGTTTGTGTTTGAGGGGGGAGGGGAAGAGGAGTTGATTGAGTCTGTGAGAAGCTGCCACAGAGAGGTTACAGTCAGGAGAGCCAAGAGCTGTCACAGATGATGAGCTCTGAAAAATATTATCACAGAAAATAATTAGCATAAAGCTTTTATTTTAAAATTTTACATCTGGGAAGTGTGAACTGTTACGCCAGCGTGTGCCCTGCGACCTGCGTTGACCCCCGCGGTTGCCGGGTCCCGCGGTCGCCGCTCCCCGACGGGCGCCGGTGCGAGGCCGTTCAACGCTGCTCGCAGCTTTAATTATTATTATTATTATTATTATTTTTTTTTTTCTTCTTTTTCCGCCTCTTAGATCGGCTTTTTGAGGGCCTTAACATGCGTGAAAACTTACCAAAATTTGCAGACGCGTCAGGCACGGCGAAAAATTTAATAATTTAGGGGTCTTGAGCATGGGCGTGGTAAAATGCCCTCGGTAGCGCACCTACATTTTTAAACGGAACAGCCCCTCAAGCCCGTTGCGCCTAAAAATCTGAAAATCTGCACACATATGTAACATCCCATGACGCACCAAAAAGTCTCTTGGAGCCATATTCTAAACCAACAGAAAGTATTTTTATTTTGACCGGAAGGTGAAAAAATTGTGTGTTTTTGGCCATTTCCAGGGGTCGCTTGAACGCGAACTAGTCCTAGACGCATTATCCGATTGACTTCAAAACTTAATAGTATGTTCTTAAGACATAGACGATGTTAAATTGCGGCAGATTTTGAGTTTTTGTTGAAGGGCGTGGAAGTTATGGCCCTCAAAGTTCGATTACTCGCCACGAAACAGGAAGTTGCTTTATTTTTGCTATATTTCGGCCATACTTTGTCCAAACTGCATCAAACTTTACAGGATTGTTAATGGTACCTATCTGCACACATCCATATGTCAATATTCATACAATTGTTGTAGCGCCACCTATTTATAGCAGGAAATGACATATTTTATAGTGTGATGTCCAGTTTCTAGA
>NW_026116638.1:0-42710 GCF_001640805.2 Lates calcarifer
TGGTAAGAAACAACCCTGTTAAAATCAGGCAACTCACCGTTTGCTAAGCCTAATATCCCTTAGTCAAGCTTTCCATTCCTTCATGTACTTTTTCAGTTTGCATATACCGTAATTTCCAGACTATTAAGCACACCTGACTATAAGCCGCACCCACTAAATTTAAAAAAAAAAAAAAGTACATATACAGGCCGCAATTGTCTATAAGCCGCAAATGTTTCTATAATGTGTCTAAATGTTTTGCGCATGAAGCTCGTTAGCCCATAAAAATCTATAAATGAGCCGCATCATTGTTTAAGCTGCAAGTTTCAAAGCGTGTGAAAAAAGTAGCGGCTTATAGTCCCGAAATTACAGTAAAAACCTCAGAAATGGAAAAAAAAAGAAGATCCTCATAATATCACAAATAGTTTTTACACTTGGTTGTGGAAAATCTGCTCCACTGGAGAGATGAAAAACATCAGATTTACATGGAGCGATGAGGAGACAGCAGCCTTCCTCAAATTTATATATGAAACATAAATGTCATATTTCTACCATGTTTTCTACATGGTTTTCCACCATATATAGGTGATATATAGGTAACAGTTGTGGATGAAACATTTTTTATTACTGATTTTCTGGACATTTGGTTAAAATTTGCGCTATTTTTGGATGGAAAATGATGATGATGATGGCAGATCTACCATTAAAATCCTAACAAGTTTTGAAAAATGTAATCCACAGGGGAGTTCTCATTTCTTACAGGTGACTGTTGACTGATTCTGTCAGCTGAAATAATAACTGCCATTAGCAGATTGGATAAACTAGCTAGCTAGCCAAGTAGGCTAATGTGAGATTCATTACTGATGTTCAGTGTTGTAAAATAAAACCTTGTAAAGACTTCTGAAAAGTAATGCAGAATTAAATGCTACTCTAACTTAGGTACTGTTGGTAGTAAGATAGCCAGACATGCTCATTTGCAGCTTACATTTAAAGCAGACAAACATACTGATAAAGCCATTCTTTTTACTCTAGTAATGTTGATTTTGGAGAGATAATAAAAGACTATCACTATCCAAACTCTTTAAAAATCACAGTATCTTTTCTTACTATAGCTCCATACACACCACTTGAACAAATCCAACGCCCTTACAGACCTGTGTGTCTAGATATGACTGACTGTTCAAAACAGTGAACTGGCATAAAGTTACTTCCAGAGCTAAACCTTTATTGTTTTCAGATTTAAAGAGATTTCCATCTACATTTCAGCAAATTCAATGCAATCCAGGAATCTAAAATTTGTGATACGCAATATAAAATGCAATGTGAGGACCAGTTTTCCAGCCTTTGTTGTAATAATTCTGTTTAAATAAATTAATGTTATAATCAGTTAAGTAAATGATGAATTAATTTATATTTTTGGTTTTTTGGAGACTTTTGTGTTTAATATGTATTCATGTCACCCTAAAATCTCCCTCCTCTGTATATAATTTCAAGACAGGTTCAGACCTTTCTCATATACATTCTAGACCAATATTCTTAATTTTATTAGGTCACATGAGAACTTTCCTGACCCCAATAAGTAATGTTACATGGGCAGTGGTCTGAGGCAAGACACAGCGAGACCAAGTGGAATTCAAACCTTAGTCATATCATCAAAATGAGGAAGAGTTACATTATACTCTTTTAACACCCCCGGTCAATGTCTAACAGTTTTTTTCTCCTTTTCTCCTCTCAAGGATCCATCCCAGCTGTATATTTCTTTATAGGTACTTTTTACAGTATTGAAAGAAGTGCAGAAGCATGAATGTTACCTTCTATAACCTGCAGAGCAGTGGCCAGCCAGCACAGCAGGATGAGATGCAGGGCAAGAGACCCACCTGAGGAGACAGTCACAGAAGCCACATTTAAAGTTTTGACTTCAAAACATAGAAAACTTTTGTAAAAATGTATTAGTGCACACAGACAGCATTCATTCAAATTAGTTATTAGTTACTTTGTGTCAATTAAAATTTGCAAATAAAGAGCTGGGCATGGGGAAAATGTTGCTATATCACAGGTCTACTCTGAGGTGTAACTGAGGTGTTTTACAAATATCTGAATGTTTAGTAAATTCAATTCAATTTCAGTCAGTTTTCTTTCCATGACAAAATAAGATGTAGTATATAATTTGTCTTACCCTTGAAACATTTTAGTGAGAAAATAATCCAGGTTTGGAAGTGAACTCCAAGTGCATGTGTGTGATGAATTCGGGCAAACTCTGTGGTCCCTCTGCCCCAGTGTGCAGACCTGAATCACACTGCTTGCTCTCTCTCCTTCCTCTGCCTCTCTCTCTCACTCTCTTAGTACAAAGGCTCTCTCAGTTCTGAGCTGAGTGACTGTAAGGCCCGCAGAGTTGGGAAATTGACTCCTTGAAGGAAAAAAAGCCCCTCCCTCATTCACTCAGAGGCCCTCTCTCCTCAACCTGCCACTGCTTTAGGCAATTTCCTTTCATTAATATAACAATGTGTACTATGATGTCTATCTACATTGTATGACTATTAAATTAAATTTATCTGTGAATCTGTCTCAATATAGTAATTCTTCCAATTCTTTTCAGACATTTTAATTTCATGATATGTATATTAGACATATAAGCTAATAGTAAAGTGAAAGTTGAGGAAAAAACACTTGATGAATGAAAAAATGAATGAGGTAATTAATGAATAGGGATGTATAGCAAATAGCATGCCCGGATTTATCTGTTAGGTGGCCGTGGGCAAGGATTAGCTGTTGGTAAATGGACTGTACTTACCTAGCGCTTTTCTAGTCATATTGATCACTCAAAGTGCTACACACTACATGTCACATTCACCCATTCATGCACCCATTCATGCACACATTTACACCGATGCACACACGCATCGGAGTGATTTTGGGGTTCAGTAACTTGCCCAAGGACTTAAGCATGCCGACTGGGAGGAGCTGGGTTGAACCACCGACCTTCTGGTTGGTGGGCGACCGCTTGACCTCCTGAGCCTCAGCCACTCCGTATGTATATATTATGTATGCACTCAATTTATGTGCCCTGTGGCCATCAAGTTCCATCTAGTGAAGTGCAAGCAGTACATTAGACATAGCAACTTTATTATATTCTACTCAGAAAGTACCACTTTTGTACTGGGAAAATAATACTTGGCAAGAAGACAAGAAGAAGAGCCATAGTGGCAGTGATTGTATCTATTACATTAGCTGCCATAAGCTAATGGGCATGTTAGACCAAGTGAGGCACTAACAGGAAAACCTTCAGTCCATTGAACTGAGCAAAGGTGTGTTATTTCAACTTAGTAAAGTTGTGTGATTTCTTTTTTCAGAAGTTACACAATTTCACTTTAAAGGAGCTAACTGTAACTTTTGCCATCCTAGCCAATGTTAGCATTACCAATTTACCATTCTAGAGTAAACATTGCATGTTCAGCAGCATTGCGCTTCATCCCTTTACTCACAAAGAGCTTTCTACAGCCGTGGAAAGCAACTGCAATGGTATGCTTCCAGTTCCACCACTTTTTTCTTCTCTACTAAAGTTAGCAGGCTAACTGCTAACCAGCAAAATCCGCTCAAGACATGTTCACGTTTTAAACAACATAAAATACATCAGCAAGAAGCGCACTCATGATGCTTTATGCTTTTATGTGTCTCAAAAAAGAGGTTGCTAACAGTGGTTCAATGAGACTCATCACATAAAACACAAAAACCAATCTACTCACCAGTTTGCCTTTATAGCCTTGCTGTGTTTATACTCACACTCTTATGAACTATAACTAAAAGAGGAGAGGCTTTTGTAGAAGAGGGTACATGTGCAAAATCAGATTACAAGTTGGAAGACTTGTGGTAGTGATGTTGAAGTCATGTGACAGGGTGATGCTAACTTCCAGGTAGGCCTATAAAAATATGTCATTCCTGCAGCACCCTATTGCTCTGTATTCATTAAGCCACGCCCACTTTACATGATCCAAACAAATCTAGAGGTTTTCATTCAAGTAAGCTTGAACCTTCTTGCTATGAGGCGACAGTATTAATCATATTGCCTTTTTTATATTTTATGTAGGTCTTCCTCACCCTTGTTTAATTAAAATACTCCACTGAACATATCTTTTGCTGACTGATTAAGGTTTAATTTTAAAACAGAATAAATTCATATTTTCAAAAGTGATCATTTATTTAATGTTGTCTAGTTGTTGTCATTGTCTTCAGTGCTTTTATCAGTCACAGAAAATGTTTTCTTGCAATTATACTCAAACCCTGACAGACCACAGTGACAGAAAGTCAGATGTAATTTACTTCAAGAGCTATAGTGTGTTTTACACTGAAATAAGAGATTGTTTCAATTCTCTGATTTTATTTATTACAGTTTACATTTAACAATAGCCCAAAGAAATACCTTCCCACTCAGTGCTGGACTTGCTTTCCCAAGTCAACAGAGACAAAGCTTAACAACAAGCTTAACAAGGTCACAGGGAGTCTCTGTGAAATTACCCATGTTGTGATGTTAACACCCCACTATTAGTAGATGCTGGAATGATAATGGGATGAAGAGAAAGAAAGGTACCCTCCCTTTCCTCCTCTTCCCCCATTTTTCCTCTGTCTTTGCAGGCTACAATTTCTCCCTGATCCATGTTTTGTTTTCCCTTGTTAGCTCCTCTCACATATTTAGCTCTCAGATAATTTCTCTAAAAGTGCTGACAATTTAAAGCTTCAGAAGGTCAGGGGAAGCTGTGGGAAGATGCTGACTGTGGACAGCCTCAGCCAGGAACATGTTTGATGAAAAGCTGTGGTTGCCGATTGTGGATTAATGACATATGGTCAAACAGATATGTACATGTAGGAATATAAGATGGAATATAAAAAACAAAATATAAAATGTACTGATAATTATGGTGCATACAATATAATTTATCTAAGGAGCAAAGATCTGTAAGTGCCCAGTTGAGATCTGCAGTTCTACCACTCCGTGCTAAAACTGGATGGTTAGGAAAAAGAAAATCATATTTGTTAATACACCATGGTGATACAAAAACTGAGTTTCATTTTGTTGTCTAATGTCCTTTTTATTGGGAATAATGCAATGTTTTGTGTAGTAAAATAAGAGTAGAAATCATTGTTTTTTTTTTTTTTTCAAAATTATTCAACCAGCTGACATGCAATTCCAATGGAGTGTACCGGAACCTTTAAAGCCACGCTAGCAACTCTGTGAAGCTGTATTTTGGAAAATCCATGCTTTTAGCTAAGTGTAACATCAGCATGCTAACATGCTTACAATAATAACACTACATGCTGATGTGCAGCAGGTATAATATTTACCATTGTCATTATATGAGTTTAGCATGTTAGAGATACATGAAAAGTTATTACAATTCATCTTGTGGGGATCATGAATGGCTGGACCATATTTCATAACAATCCATCCAATAATTGACATTTGATGGAAATGTGAAACATTCTTTTACAGAAGATGATTTTTCCAGAGAATTATGCCCTGTGCATATAAATATAAGCTGTTTAGAAGTGTTTAAAAAGAAATGCCTCTAAACTTTGCCAGCCTGTGACAAAACAAGCATTATGCAGTAGACTATGAACAAGAGTCAATATGACCCAGTTTATCCTGGTAACTGACACATATTCAGTGTGTTTGTTTGCAACTATGACATTTTGGTAAACGGTAGGCTACATGTGGCCCTCCAATCAAAGAGCCTCTTTGAGAGGGGATGGTCAGGAGGCTCGTCTTGTGTTGATGATGTCATATCTAGAGGCCTCTGGGGACAGATCATGCCCGGGTTAGGGTTAAATAGTCTTTTTTGCTTAGGAAGATTCATAACTGAGTGAAATGACCCAGAAGTCACTGTGGCAGCCATGATGAGAGCTGGATAAATCTCTAAATGCAAAAGAAAGGTGCTTCAACTCCTTTTTTTTTAGGGTACACTCGACCATCCTTTATGAAAGGAAAGGAGATAATGCAGTCCCATAAATCCTTGTGGCAGCAAAATTTAAAATGATGCACCATTGTTTGAACTACATTAAATATTGTTTCACACACAGGGATAGCAGACAAATCACATAATTAATGGGAGAGAAAAGAAGAAAAAGCAGAGAAAAGAAAGATACACAAATCTGTTTTCAGTTTTGGGACTTTTTCTTATCTTTGATTTTTGGTGAGATACTAGATAATTTTAACATTAATTGACATGACATGTTAAATTGACATGAAATTTAGAGAGGAAAATCACTAGACTGAAATATGACTACACACTTAAGACATGAGAAGCCAAAAGGTTGGAAACCATCTTTAACAGTGTGGTTGTAGGGAACAATGGTGAAGCATACTGATGTTTCCAGAAGAGTTTATTAATGTACAGCCATTCATTTCTTGTTTTGCACATAAATCTTTTCCATACTGGAACACTGTAAGAGCTAAGGACAGACAAATAAAACAAAATGAGCTCTTACAAACAAATAAACCATCTTAACAATGAAATGACTCAAAGGCTCCTTTTAGCTTAACTTCACCGCATACATACACTCCACTGAGGCTAAAGTTAGCATGACAGGCAACATAAATACAGCTCTGGAAAAAATTAAGAGACTTTTCTGAAATCAGCATCTCTACATGTTTGACAGCCATTCCATTCTAGTGTCTGTTGAATTCCAACACAAGCACACCTAATTCTACTTAATGAGGTATTGATTAGGTGATCACCTGAACCAAATCTTGTTTAACAAGGAAAAGTATAAAAACCACTGCTGTGGTCATCACTATCCTCTTGCAATAGGACCAGCTGGAAAAACAGTGCTAGTAGTACCTCAAAAGTAATTGAAATAAAAAAAAAAATCTACTGACCATGCCAAAAGAGTTGAAAAGTTTTGAGTGAGGAAAAGAAGGGTTCAATTCTGGCTTTACTGGCAGAGGGATACAGTGAGCATCAGGTTGCTTCCATCCTTAAAATTTGTAGGACAGCGGTTCATAAGAACAAGGTCAAGCAGCAGACATTGGGGACAACAAAGGTACAGGCTGGCAGAGGGCGAAAATGACTCTCCACTGACCGGGATGACCATCAACTCGTTCGAATGTCACTCAGCAACCACAGGATGACATCAAGTGACCTACAAAAAGAATGGCAAACGGCAGCTGGGATGAAGTGAATGGCGAGAACGGTTGGAAACAGGCTCCTAGGGGCAGGGCTCAAGTTTTGTAAAGCTAGAAAAAAGCCCTTCATCAATGAGAAGCAAAGAAGAGTTAGGCTGAGGTTTGCAAAAGACCATAAGGATTGGACCATAGAGGACTGGAGTAAGGTCATCTTCTCTGATGAGTCCAATTTTCATCTTTGCCCAACACCTGGTTGTCTAATGGTTAGACAGAGACCTGGAGAGGCCTACAAGCCACAGTGTCTTGCACCCACTGTGAAATTTGGTGGAGGGTCGGTGATGATCTGGGGGTGCTTCAGCAAGGCTGGAATCGGGCAGATTCGTCTTTGTGAAGGACACATGAATCAAGCCACGTACAAGGTTATCCTTGAAGGAAACTTGCTTCCTTCTGCTCTGACAATGTACAGCTAGATCAGTCAAGGTGTGGATGAAGGACCACCAGATCAAGACCCTGTCATGGCCAGCCCAATCTCCAGACCTGAACCCCATTGAAAACCTCTGGAATGTGATCAAGAGGAAGATGGATGGTCACAAGCCATCAAACATAGCTGAGCTGCTTGAATTTTTTTGCGCCAGGAGTGGCATAACGTCACCCAACAGCAATGTGAAAGACTGGTGGAGAGCATGCCAAGATGCATGAAAGCTGTGATTAAAAATCAGGGTTATTCCACCAAATATTGATTTCCAAACTTTTCCTAAGTTAAAATATTAGTATTGTGATGTTTCAAAATAAATACAAACTTTTTTCTTTGCGTTATTTGAGGTCTGAAAACACTGCATCTTTTTTGGTATTTTGACCATTTGTCATTTTCTACAAATAAATGCTATAAATGACAATATTTTTATTTGGGAGAAATGTTGTTATTAGTTTAAAGAATGAAACAAAAATGTTTATTTTACTCAAACACATACCTATAAATAGTAAAATCAGAAAAACTGATAATTTTGCAGTGGTCTCTTAATTTTTTCCAGCTGTATCGCTATTAGATGCATAACCTCTACTTCCGCCCGGGAGCACCAAAATAAAGGCATGTAATAGTAAAAGCGGAAACAACAAATAAAAACATACAGGCAGTGATAATGTGTTATTAAAAATTAAGAGTTACTTACAGTGGTGTATTTCAAAAGTTATAGTTATATTATCCATTGTGTAAAGTCTTCATCTGAGTAACTAGTGACTTAAGCAAATAAATAAATAAATGTAATGGAGTACAGTATTTCCCTCTGAAACTGAAGTATAAAACAGAAATATTCAAGTTAGGTGCAAGAGACATTTTAAGCCAGCTAGTACTACTTTTAACTTTCTGAGGTCTGTCCCCTTGAGAAAACACACTAATGACCTGCCATAATGCACATATACCACATAGTATACATTCATAATGGTTTTGGGACATCTCTCCTGCAGAATCGCTACAGTGTGATGCACTGGCAACTTTAGTTGAACTTGAACAACAGAAGCAAGAAATTCTACATGGCAAAAAACACATTTCCTACTTTTGTGTTTCACAAGCTCTGGGATTTTTATACACAGTGACACTTGTGGTCATTGTATTTTTGATGTGGATCCAGGCCAGGGGACAAGATTGTCATTGAGGAAACAATAAAATGTCAATTAGGTTCTGAAGCTCAGCCTGTACTTTAAATTGAGCGAAGAGTACAGACAGTAGACAATGTAACAGAGTTGTAGTTCAGACAGTCCTCAGATCATCAGACTGGGTAGGTTGTTGTTGTTGTTGTGGGTCTGTGCGTGCTGACCCAGCTAACCACTCTGCGGGACAAACAGGAAGCCATTTATCCTGGGCCAAGTTTCCCGATGGCTTCTTACTGCAGCTCCAAGATTGTCTTTGTTCTTTTGTGTGCCAAGAGACAATGATGATTTCAGGATTAAATTGAATTTTGGAAACTTAGCCTGGGCCAGTTATGTAAGAGATGATAACAATCCAGCTCGGCTCTCATCTGGGACAGACAGGGACGGATTCTATCTGACAACATATGCAAGTCTGGGCACATAACAATAGCAAATCTATTTTTAATAATGGATGCTATTACATAATAAATAAACTTTAAACAGCAGTGATTGATTTGTTAATCCTGGATAAGGTTTAGCAGTGAAAATCAAATGGGTGAGTGTTGATTGTTGGTTGCAGCTACATGAGGTAGATTTTTTGGGAGTCCCCCCAGTATTCACTGGGGCAATATATTAGGAGATTAGCCTGATTTTATGTGTTCCCACATTATTGTTGGTGTTATTTTGCTCTAAAATGTATTCTGCAGTGTTTCCACTGAATGTGGTCAACAAACACTGACTAGAGGTTTGTTTATGGCTATATCTCATAACAAAAATAGTTTGCCAACAACCACTCTCTCCTTTCTTCCTCTTTGTTTTCTTTGTCTACTGTATGCAAACTGTAGCATCAACGTAAAAATGCATAAGACCCTCTAAAGAGCCACTGTTTGTTTAGGTTTGTCTGTTCTGGGCTACTGTAGAAACACGGCACTGCAACATACTGGATACCATGGAAGAGAACCTGCTACCTATGTACATATGAATGCAAAACACAAATATTAGTTTTGCCTGTTGATATGCTGATAAAAACATACTTATGCAAATTATATTACATTTCTGGAATAAATCCCTGTAAATGTTACACATTGGTTGTTTAAATTAGTTAATAGTGATGGTCCTTTAATGTGGAGACAAGTACTGCAGTGGAAATGTGTGTCAGAAAAACACTTGATGGAGGTATATGTGAGAAAAACGTTACAGGAATAAATCATTTGGAGTGTGCAGACCTCCTTCTTCTCAAAGGTTAGAGCACTACCTGTCATTAAACAGAGTCTACTATTTATCGTTGCCCCCAACCACCCTCCCAAAAAAAACCAAAACAAAAGCAATTTGCTTTTTGTTTTGTTTTGGGGGGTTCCCCACCAGCCAAAGCTCTCTAAGAAGATGAGGAAAATACTCCCCCATGGGAAGAAACCTCAGGAGAGGGAATTCAAATAGAAATGCCCCCTCTCTTCTTAGAGAGCTTGGGAGAACCTCAGTCTCTCCGCTCTTGTACAGCTCGTCCAGAACGGCACGTAAACATCCAGATAAACCAGTTCCTCCTCGTTGGCCTTCTGTTTCTCATTTCTGTTAGCCTAAAATTCAGCTCTTCAAGTTTCCAGGTCCACTCTTCCTCCTTGTTTTCCAGGACTGCTCTTGATTCTCCTTGCTGGAACTGCAGCTCTTCTTCGGTTTCCCTCAGAGCAGCCTGGAGCATGGCGATCTCTGCTCTCTGCAGTCAGTCAGATTATGGAGGAGAAAGATGCCGAGCTGCAGAGACAGAGTCTGTTATTTCTTGTAAATCACTCATCCTGAGGAAGACCATTCTCTCCTCTCTTTCCTCAAGAAACTATTCATTGTCAACATGGGGGTCTGATTTCAGACCCTCAACATCAAACTGAGGGCCTCCTGTTTGTCATTTCTGAAATTAGGGATGCACCGATACCCATACCAGCATGGGGTATCTGTCCGATACCCTGTTCCTGTACTCGTACTCGTATTCATAAAAGTGTCCTGATACCACAGCACCCGATACCACTTTAAGGCAGCGTGACGTTCAGTTGGGCTGTCAGGTGCTAATTGAGAGCAAGGAGGAGCAATGTCGGCGGTGTGGAGGTATTTCAAAGTGGATGATGGTGACAAAAGTAAAACAGACTGCAAATTATGCTCTGCAAAGTTGTCAAGGGGAGGGACGAAAGCGAGTATTTTCAACACAAGCAATCTGATAAAACATCTAAAAAAACAACACGATGCTGAGTTCAAAGAGGGTTAGGGTCAGTCACAGCAATTTCTTACAGCCAGAGAATGAAACAATATCTGATGAAAATGAAACATGTTTTCAAGTAAATGTAAGAAGTGTAATGGTATTAATAATTATTCATACTCAAATGTAAGTACTTGTAATTGGATTGAAAAAATGTGGTATCGGTGCATCCCTACCTGAAATTCAGCTCCTCACCTTTCCAAGTCCACTCTTCCTCCTTGTTTTCTAGGACCACTCTTGATTCTCCTTGCCAGACTTTTTTCTCAAGAAGCTCTTCATTATCAACATGGGGGTTTGATGTCAGACCCTCGACATCAAACTGAAGAACCTCTGTGTTCTCCTCCTCGGGGATGTCCAGCTCAGGCTCTGAAGCAGGTGTTTCTGCATCCAGGCTCTGCAGGCAGGTCAGTTCAGTCTCTGTGCTGGACAGTACGAGCTCTGTCACGTATGGAAGAGTTTGGCCTTGGCAGACATTAGATCTTCTTTCACGCGCATCTCCCATCCCTTAATGTGGGACTTGACGAGAAAGTGCAGACTGGTGTCGTCTGATTCCATCTTTCGTGTTGATGTGTTTCAGTGAACGACACTCGAGTATGTAGTCCTTTATGCTGAACTTCAGTTACTGAGTGAAGGGTAGAATATTTTGAGTGTGTAAAAAATTTCTGAAGCCTTCTATTGCTTTCAGACATCACAGCTTTTGTGACATCATCAAAGAACACTATAGTAGCACAAATCGTAACCGTAGTAACCATCCACCTTTGATGTGTGAATTTAAAACCTTATCCATAGCATGTTCTGTGGTTGCCAGGGTAACAGAAAGTGCAGCTCAAATAAATGGAGGAATCTCTGGAATGTCATATGATGGGATGGGTGGTTGATGAAGTTTTGGCAGATTATGATGTGATTCCAGGTTTGCCAACTTTCCCCGCTTCTGGCGTGTGACAGCAGTCCTGGAAAACAAGGTTTAACAGTGGACCTGGAAACGAAGAGCTGAATTTCAGGCTAACAGAAATGAGAAACAGGAGGCCAAGGAGGAGGAAGTGGTTCGTCCGGATGTTTGCGTGCGGCTCTGGACAAGACGTACAAGAGCAGGGGGACTGAGGTTCTTAACACCAAGCCGTCCGTGGAGGAGAAAATGGAGAAAATGGTGGGGGCATCTCTCTTTGAATTGCCTCTCCTGAGGTTTCTTCCCATGGGGGAGTTTTGCCTCGTCTTAGAGAACTTGAACTGGTGGGGAACCCCCCCCACCCCGCCCTCCCAAATAAAAGAAAAGCAATTTTATCGCTTTTCTTTTGTTTGTTGGGGGTTCCCCACCAGTTCAAGCTCCCTAAGAAGATGAGGAAAATTATCCCCCATGGGAAGAAACCTCAGGAGAGGGAATTCAAATAGAGATCCCCCCTCTCTTCTTAGAGAGCTTGGGAGAACCTCAGTCCCTCTGCTCTTGTACAGCTCGTCCAGAACGGCACGCAAACATCCAGACGAACCACTTCCTTGGCCTTCTGTTTCTCATTTCTGTTAGCCTGAAATTCAGCTCTTCAAGCTGAATGTCATATGATGGGATGGGTGGTTGATGAAGTTTTGGCAGATTATGATGTGATTCCAGGTTTGCCAACTTTCCCGCTTCTGGCGTGTGACACATGCTTTCACTCTCAATCTCACACTCTCACGCTGCCTGTCTCTGCAGCTCGGCGTCTTTCTCCTCCATAATCTGGCTGACTGCAGTGTCTGTGATTTCTTGTAAATCATTCATTCGGAAGAAGACCATTTTCTCCATTTTCTCCTCCACGGACGGCTTGGTGTTAAGAACCTCAGTCCCCCTGCTCTTATACGTCTTGTCCAGAGCCGAACGCAAACATCCGGACGAACCACTTCCTCCTCCTTGGCCTTCTGTTTTCTCATTTCTGCCTGAAATTCAGCTCTTCAAGCTTCCAGGTCCATTTTTCCTCCTTGTTTTCCAGGACTGCTCTTGATTCTTGTTGCTAGATCTGCAGCTCTTCTTCCGTTTCCCTCAGAGCAGCCTGGAGCACAGAGATCTCTGCTCTCGGTCTCTGCAGCTCGGCATCTTTCTCCTCCATAATCTGGCTGACTGCAGTGTCTGTGATTTCTTGTAAATCATTCATTCGGAAGAAGATCATTTTCTCCATTTTCTCCTCCACGGACGGCTTGGTGTTAAGAACCTCAGTCCCCCCTGCTCTTATACGTCTTGTCCAGAGCCGAACGCAAACATCCGGACGAACCACTTCCTCCTCCTTGGGCCTTCTGTTTTCTCATTTCTGCCTGAAATTCAGCTCTTCAAGCTTGCAGGTCCATTCTTCCTCCTTGTTTTCCAGGACTGCTCTTGATTCTCGTTGCTAGATCTGCAGCTCTTCTTCCCGTTTCCCTCAGAGCAGCCTGGAGCACAGAGATCTCTGCTCTCGGTCTCTGCAGCTCGGCATCTTTCTCCTCCCATAATCTGGCTGACTGCAGTGTTTGTGATTTCTTGTAAATCATCAAACTGAGGGCCTCCTGTTTGTCATTTCTCTTCGCCTGAAATTAGGGATGCACCGATACCCATACCAGCATGGGTATCTGTCCGATACCCTGTTCCTGTACTCGTACTCGTATTCATAAAAGTGTCCTGATACCACAGCACCCGATACCACTTTAAGGCAGCGTGACGTTCAGTTGGGCTGTCAGGTGCTAATTGAGAGCAAGGAGGAGCAATGTCGGCGGTGTGGAGGTATTTCAAAGTGGATGATGGTGACAAAAGTAAAACGGACTGCAAATTATGCTCTGCAAAGTTGTCAAGGGGAGGGACGAAAGCGAATACTTTCAACACAAGCAATCTGATAAAACATCTAAAAAAAACAACACGATGCTGAGTTCAAAGAGGGTTAGGGTCAGTCACAGCAATTTCTTACAGCCAGAGAATGAAACAATATCTGATGAAAATGAAACATGTTTTCAAGTAAATGTAAGAAGTGTAATGGTATTAATAATTATTCATACTCAAATGTAAGTACTTGTACTTGTAATTGGATTGAAAAAATGTGGTATCGGTGCATCCCTACCTGAAATTCAGCTCCTCACCTTTCCAGGTCCACTCTTCCTCCTTGTTTTCTAGGACCACTCTTGATTCTCCTTGCCAGACTTTTTTCTCAAGAAGCTCTTCATTATCAACATGGGGTTTGATGTCAGACCCTCGACATCAAACTGAAGAACCTCTGTGTTCTCCTCCTCGGGGATGTCCAGCTCAGGCTCTGAAGCAGGTGTTTTCTGGATCCAGGCTCTGCAGGCAGGTCAGTTCAGTCTCTGTGCTGGACAGTACGAGCTCTGTCACATATGGAAGAGTTTGGCCTTGGCAGACATTAGATCTTCTTTCAACGCGCATCTCCCAGCCCTAAATGTGGGACTTGACGAGAAAGTGCAGACTGGTGTCATCTGATTCCATCTTTCTTTGTGTTGATGTGTTTCAGTGAACGACACTCGAGTATGTAGTCCTTTATGCTGAACTTCAGTTACTGAGTGAAGGGTAGAATATTTTGAGTGTGTAAAAAATTTCTGAAGCCTTCTATTGCTTTCAGACATCACAGCTTTTGTGACATCATCAAAGAACACTATAGTAGCACAAATCGTAACCGTAGTAACCATCCACCTTTGATGTGTGAATTTAAAACCCTATCCATAGCATGTTCTGTGGTTGCCAGGGTAACAGAAAGTGCAGCTCAAATAAATGGAGGAATCTCTGGAATGTCATATGATGGGATGAGTGGTTTATGAAGTTTTGGCAGATTATGATGTGATTCCAGGTTTGCCAACTCTCCCGCTTCTGGCGTGTGACACATGCTTTCACTCTCAATCTCACACTCTCACGCTGCCTGTCTCTGCAGCTCGGCGTCTTTCTCCTCCATAATCTGGCTGACTGCAGTGTCTGTGATTTCTTGTAAATCATTCATTCGGAAGAAGACCATTTTCTCCATTTTCTCCTCCACGGACGGCTTGGTGTTAAGAACCTCAGTCCCCCTGCTCTTATACGTCTTGTCCAGAGCCGAACGCAAACATCCGGACGAACCACTTCCTCCTCCTTGGCCTTCTGTTTTCTCATTTCTGCCTGAAATTCAGCTCTTCAAGCTTCCAGGTCCATTCTTCCTCCTTGTTTTCCCAGGACTGCTCTTGATTCTCATTGCTAGATCTGCAGCTCTTCTTCCGTTTCCCTCAGAGCAGCCTGGAGCACAGAGATCTCTGCTCTCGGTCTCTGCAGCTCGGCATCTTTCTCCTCCATAATCTGGCTGACTGCAGTGTTTGTGATTTCTTGTAAATCATCAAACTGAGGGCCTCCTGTTTGTCATTTCTCTTCGCCTGAAATTAGGGATGCACCGATACCCATACCAGCATGGGGTATCTGTCCGATACCCCTGTTCCTGTACTCGTACTCGTATTCATAAAAGTGTCCTGATACCACAGCACCCGATACCACTTTAAGGCAGCGTGACGTTCAGTTGGGCTGTCAGGTGCTAATTGAGAGCAAGGAGGAGCAATGTCGGCGGTGTGGAGGTATTTCAAAGTGGATGATGGTGACAAAAGTAAAACGGACTGCAAATTATGCTCTGCAAAGTTGTCAAGGGGAGGGACGAAAGCGAATACTTTCAACACAAGCAATCTGATAAAACATCTAAAAAAAACAACACGATGCTGAGTTCAAAGAGGGTTAGGGTCAGTCACAGCAATTTCTTACAGCCAGAGAATGAAACAATATCTGATGAAAATGAAACATGTTTTCAAGTAAATGTAAGAAGTGTAATGGTATTAATAATTATTCATACTCAAATGTAAGTACTTGTACTTGTAATTGGATTGAAAAAAATGTGGTATCGGTGCATCCCTACCTGAAATTCAGCTCCTCACCTTTCCAGGTCCACTCTTCCTCCTTGTTTTCTAGGACCACTCTTGATTCTCCTTGCCAGACTTTTTTCTCAAGAAGCTCTTCATTATCAACATGGGGGGTTTGATGTCAGACCCTCGACATCAAACTGAAGAACCTCTGTGTTCTCCTCCTCGGGGATGTCCAGCTCAGGCTCTGAAGCAGGTGTTTCTGGATCCAGGCTCTGCAGGCAGGTCAGTTCAGTCTCTGTGCTGGGACAGTACGAGCTCTGTCACATATGGAAGAGTTTGGCCTTGGCAGACATTAGATCTTCTTTCACGTGCATCTCCCAGCCCTAAATGTGGGACTTGACGAGAAAGTGCAGACTGGTGTCATCTGATTCCATCTTTCTTTGTGTTGATTGTGTTTCAGTGAACGACACTCGAGTTATGTAGTCCTTTATGCTGAACTTCAGTTACTGAGTGAAGGGTAGAATATTTTGAGTGTGGTAAGAAAATTTCTGAAGGCCTTCTATTGCTTTTCAGACATCACATGCTTTTGTGACATCATTCAAAGAACACTATAGTAGCACAAATCGTAACCGTAGTAACCATCCACCTTTGATGTGTGAATTTAAAACCCTATCCATAGCATGTTCTGTGGTTGCCAAGGGTAACAGAAAGTGCAGGCTCAAATAAATGGAGGGAATCTCTGGAATGTCATATGATGGGATAGAGTGGTTTATGAAGTTTTGGCAGATTATGATGTGATTCCAGGTTTGCCAACTTTCCCGCTTCTGGCGTGTGACACATGCTTTCACTCTCAATCTCACACTCTCACGCTGCCTGTCTCTGCAGCTCGGCGTCTTTTCTCCTCCATAATCTGGCTGACTGCAGTGTCTGTGATTTCTTGTAAATCATTCATTCGGAAGAAGACCATTTTCTCCATTTTCTCCCTCCACGGGACGGCTTGGTGTTAAGAACCTCAGTCCCCCTGCTCTTATACGTCTTGTCCAGAGCCGAACGCAAACATCCGGACGAACCACTTCCCTCCTCCTTGGCCTTCTGGTTTTCAATCATTTCTCCTGCCCTGAAATTCAGCTCTTCAAGCTTCCAGGTCCATTCTTCCTCCTTGTTTTCCCAGGACTGCTCTTGATTCTCAGTTGCTAGATCTTGCAGTCTCTTCTTCCGTTTTCCCCTTCAGAGCAGCCTGGAGCACAGAGATCTCTGGCTCTCGGTCTCTGCAGCTCGGCATCTTTCTCCTCCATAATCTGGCTGACTGCAGTGTTTGTGATTTCTTGTAAATCATCAAACTGAGGGCCTCCTGTTTGTCATTTCTCTTCGCCTGAAATTAGGGATGCACCGATACCCATACCAGCATGGGGTATCTGTCCGATACCCTGTTCCTGTACTCGTACTCGTATTCATAAAAGTGTCCTGATACCACAGCACCCGATACCACTTTAAGGCAGCGTGACGTTCAGTTGGGCTGTCAGGTGCTAATTGAGAGCAAGGAGGAGCAATGTCGGCGGTGTGGAGGTATTTCAAAGTGGATGATGGTGACAAAAGTAAAACGGACTGCAAATTATGCTCTGCAAAGTTGTCAAGGGGAGGGACGAAAGCGAATACTTTCAACACAAGCAATCTGATAAAACATCTAAAAAAAACAACACGAATGCTGAGTTCAAAGAGGGTTAGGGTCAGTCACAGCAATTTCTTACAGCCAGAGAATGAAACAATATCTGATGAAAATGAAACATGTTTTCAAGTAAATGTAAGAAGTGTAATGGTATTAATAATTATTCATACTCAAATGTAAGTACTTGTACTTGTAATTGGATTGAAAAAATGTGGTATCGGTGCATCCCTACCTGAAATTCAGCTCCTCACCTTTCCAGGTCCACTCTTCCTCCTTGTTTTCTAGGACCACTCTTGATTTCTCTTGCCAGACTTTTTTCTCAAGAAGCTCTTCATTATCAACATGGGGGTTTGATGTCAGACCCTCGACATCAAACTGAAGAACCTCTGTGTTCTCCTCCTCGGGGATGTCCAGCTCAGGCTCTGAAGCAGGTGTTTCTGGATCCAGGCTCTGCAGGCAGGTCAGTTCAGTCTCTGTGCTGGACAGTACGAGCTCTGTCACATATGGAAGAGTTTGGCCTTGGCAGACATTAGATCTTCTTTCACGCGCATCTCCCAGCCCTAAATGTGGGACTTGACGAGAAAGTGCAGACTGGTGTCATCTGATTCCATCTTTCTTTGTGTTGATGTGTTTCAGTGAACGGACACTCGAGTATGTAGTCCTTTATGCTGAACTTCAGTTACTGAGTGAAGGGTAGAATATTTTGAGTGTGTAAAAAATTTCTGAAGCCTTCTATTGCTTTCAGACATCACAGCTTTTGTGACATCATCAAAGAACACTATAGTAGCACAAATCGTAACCGTAGTAACCATCCACCTTTGATGTGTGAATTTAAAACCCTATCCATAGCATGTTCTGTGGTTGCCAGGGTAACAGAAAGTGCAGCTCAAATAAATGGAGGAATCTCTGGAATGTCATATGATGGGATGAGTGGTTTATGAAGTTTTGGCAGATTATGATGTGATTCCAGGTTTGCCAACTCTCCCGCTTCTGGCGTGTGACACATGCTTTCACTCTCAATCTCACACTCTCACGCTGCCTGTCTCTGCAGCTCGGCGTCTTTCTCCTCCATAATCTGGCTGACTGCAGTGTCTGTGATTTCTTGTAAATCATTCATTCGGAAGAAGACCATTTTCTCCATTTTCTCCTCCACGGACGGCTTGGTGTTAAGAACCTCAGTCCCCTGCTCTTATACGTCTTGTCCAGAGCCGAACGCAAACATCCGGACGAACCACTTCCTCCTCCTTGGCCTTCTGTTTTCTCATTTCTGCCTGAAATTCAGCTCTTCAAGCTTCCAGGTCCATTCTTCCTCCTTGTTTTCCAGGACTGCTCTTGATTCTCGTTGCTAGATCTGCAGCTCTTCTTCCGTTTTCCTCAGAGCAGCCTGGAGCACAGAGATCTCTGCTCTCGGTCTCTGCAGCTCGGCATCTTTCTCCTCCATAATCTGGCTGACTGCAGTGTTTGTGATTTCTTGTAAATCATCAACTGAGGGCCTCCTGTTTGTCATTTCTCTTCGCCTGAAATTAGGGATGCACCGATACCCATACCAGCATGGGGTATCTGTCCGATACCCTGTTCCTGTACTCGTACTCATATTCATAAAAGTGTCCTGATACCACAGCACCCGATACCACTTTAAGGCAGCGTGACATTCAGTTGGGCTGTCAGGTGCTAATTGAGAGCAAGGAGGAGCAATGTCGGCGGTGTGGAGGTATTTCAAAGTGGATGATGGTGACAAAAGTAAAACGGACTGCAATTATGCTCTGCAAAGTTGTCAAGGGGAGGGACGAAAGCGAATACTTTCAACACAAGCAATCTGATAAAACATCTAAAAAAAACAACACGATGCTGAGTTCAAAGAGGGTTAGGGTCAGTCACAGCAATTTCTTACAGCCAGAGAATGAAACAATATCTGATGAAAATGAAACATGTTTTCAAGTAAATGTAAGAAGTGTAATGGTATTAATAATTATTCATATTCAAATGTAATGTACTTGTAATTGGATTGAAAAAATGTGGTATCGGTGCATCCCTACCTGAAATTCAGCTCCTCACCTTTGCAGGTCCACTCTTCCTCCTTGTTTTCTAGGACCACTCTTGATTCTCCTTGCCAGACTTTTTTCTCAAGAAGTTCTTCATTATCAACATGGGGGTTTGATGTCAGACCCTCGACATCAAACTGAAGAACCTCTGTGTTCTCCTCCTCGGGATGTCCAGCTCAGGCTCTGAAGCAGGTGTTTCTGGATCCAGGCTCTGCAGGCAGGTCAGTTCAGTCTCTGTGCTGGACAGTACGAGCTCTGTCACATATGGAAGAGTTTGGCCTTGGCAGACATTAGATCTTCTTTCACGTGCATCTCCCAGCCCTAAATGTGGGACTTGACGAGAAAGTGCAGACTGGTGTCATCTGATTCCATCTTTCGTGTTGATGTGTTTCAGTGAACGACACTCGAGTATGTAGTCCTTTATGCTGAACTTCAGTTACTGAGTGAAGGGTAGAATATTTTGAGTGTGTAAGAAAATTTCTGAAGCCTTCTATTGCTTTCAGACATCACAGCTTTTGTGACATCATCAAAGAACACTATAGTAGCACAAATCGTAACCGTTAGTAACCATCCACCTTTGATGTGTGAATTTAAAACCCTTATCCATAGCATGTTCTGTGGTTGCCAGGGTAACAGAAAGTGCAGCTCAAATAAATGGAGGAATCTCTGGAATGTCATATGATGGGATGGGTGGTTGATGAAGTTTTGGCAGATTATGATGTGATTCCAGGTTTGCCAACTCTCCCGCTTCTGGCGTGTGACACATGCTTTCACTCTCAATCTCACACTCTCACGCTGCCTGTCTCTGCAGCTCGGCGTCTTTCTCCTCCATAATCTGGCTGACTGCAGTGTCTGTGATTTCTTGTAAATCATTCATTCGGAAGAAGACCATTTTCTCCATTTTCTCCTCCACGGACGGCTTGGTGTTTAAGAACCTCAGTCCCCCTGCTCTTATACGTCTTGTCCAGAGCCGAACGCAAACATCCGGACGAACCACTTCCTCCTCCTTGGCCTTCTGTTTTCTCATTTCTGCCTGAAATTCAGCTCTTCAAGCTTCCAGGTCCATTCTTCCTCCTTGTTTTCCAGGACTGCTCTTGATTCTCATTGCTAGATCTGCAGCTCTTCTTCCCGTTTCCCTCAGAGCAGCCTGGAGCACAGAGATCTCTGCTCTCGGTCTCTGCAGCTCGGCATCTTTCTCCTCCATAATCTGGCTGACTGCAGTGTTTGTGATTTCTTGTAAATCATCAAACTGAGGGCCTCCTGTTTGTCATTTCTCTTCGCCTGAAATTAGGGATGCACCGATACCCATACCAGCATGGGGTATCTGTCCGATACCCTGTTCCTGTACTCGTACTCGTATTCATAAAAGTGTCCTGATACCACAGCACCCGATACCACTTTAAGGCAGCGTGACGTTCAGTTGGGCTGTCAGGTGCTAATTGAGAGCAAGGAGGAGCAATGTCGGCGGTGTGGAGGTATTTCAAAGTGGATGATGGTGACAAAAGTAAAACGGACTGCAAATTATGCTCTGCAAAGTTGTCAAGGGGAGGGACGAAAGCGAATACTTTCAACACAAGCAATCTGATAAAACATCTAAAAAAAACAACACAATGCTGAGTTCAAAGAGGGTTAGGGTCAGTCACAGCAATTTCTTACAGCCAGAGAATGAAACAATATCTGATGAAAATGAAACATGTTTTCAAGTAAATGTAAGAAGTGTAATGGTATTAATAATTATTCATACTCAAATGTAAGTACTTGTACTTGTAATTGGATTGAAAAAATGTGGTATCGGTGCATCCCTACCTGAAATTCAGCTCCTCACCTTTCCAGGTCCACTCTTCCTCCTTGTTTTCTAGGACCACTCTTGATTCTCCTTGCCAGACTTTTTTCTCAAGAAGCTCTTCATTATCAACATGGGGTTTGATGTCAGACCCTCGACATCAAACTGAAGAACCTCTGTGTTCTCCTCCTCGGGGATGTCCAGCTCAGGCTCTGAAGCAGGTGTTTCTGGATCCAGGCTCTGCAGGCAGGTCAGTTCAGTCTCTGTGCTGGACAGTACGAGCTCTGTCACATATGGAAGAGTTTGGCCTTGGCAGACATTAGATCTTCTTTCACGGCGCATCTCCCAGCCCTAAATGTGGGACTTGACGAGAAAGTGCAGACTGGTGTCATCTGATTCCATCTTTCTTTGTGTTGATGTGTTTCAGTGAACGACACTCGAGTATGTAGTCCTTTATGCTGAACTTCAGTTACTGAGTGAAGGGTAGAATATTTTGAGTGTGTAAAAAATTTCTGAAGCCTTCTATTGCTTTCAGACATCACAGCTTTTGTGACATCATCAAAGAACACTATAGTAGCACAAATCGTAACCGTAGTAACCATCCACCTTTGATGTGTGAATTTAAAACCCTATCCATAGCATGTTCTGTGGTTGCCAGGGTAACAGAAAGTGCAGCTCAAATAAATGGAGGAATCTCTGGAATGTCATATGATGGGATGAGTGGTTTATGAAGTTTTGGCAGATTATGATGTGATTCCAGGTTTGCCAACTCTCCCGCTTCTGGCGTGTGACACATGCTTTCACTCTCAATCTCACACTCTCACGCTGCCTGTCTCTGCAGCTCGGCGTCTTTCTCCTCCATAATCTGGCTGACTGCAGTGTCTGTGATTTCTTGTAAATCATTCATTCGGAAGAAGACCATTTTCTCCATTTTCTCCTCCACGGACGGCTTGGTGTTAAGAACCTCAGTCCCCCTGCTCTTATACGTCTTGTCCAGAGCCGAACGCAAACATCCGGACGAACCACTTCCTCCTCCTTGGCCTTCTGTTTTCTCATTTCTGCCTGAAATTCAGCTCTTCAAGCTTCCAGGTCCATTCTTCCTCCTTGTTTTCCAGGACTGCTCTTGATTCTCGTTGCTAGATCTGCAGCTCTTCTTCCGTTTTCCTCAGAGCAGCCTGGAGCACAGAGATCTCTGCAGCTCGGCATCTTTCTCCTCCATAATCTGGCTGACTGCAGTGTTTGTGATTTCTTGTAAATCATCAAACTGAGGGCCTCCTGTTTGTCATTTCTCTTCGCCTGAAATTAGGGATGCACCGATACCCATACCAGCATGGGGTATCTGTCCGATACCCTGTTCCTGTACTCGTACTCATATTCATAAAAGTGTCCTGATACCACAGCACCCCGATACCACTTTAAGGCAGCGTGACATTCAGTTGGGCTGTCAGGTGCTAATTGAGAGCAAGGAGGAGCAATGTCGGCGGTGTGGAGGTATTTCAAAGTGGATGATGGTGACAAAAGTAAAACGGACTGCAAATTATGCTCTGCAAAGTTGTCAAGGGGAGGGACGAAAGCGAATACTTTCAACACAAGCAATCTGATAAAACATCTAAAAAAAACAACACGATGCTGAGTTCAAAGAGGGTTAGGGTCAGTCACAGCAATTTCTTACAGCCAGAGAATGAAACAATATCTGATGAAAATGAAACATGTTTTCAAGTAAATGTAAGAAGTGTAATGGTATTAATAATTATTCATATTCAAATGTAAGTACTTGTAATTGGATTGAAAAAATGTGGTATCGGTGCATCCCTACCTGAAATTCAGCTCCTCACCTTTGCAGGTCCACTCTTCCTCCTTGTTTTCTAGGACCACTCTTGATTCTCCTTGCCAGACTTTTTTCTCAAGAAGTTCTTCATTATCAACATGGGGGTTTGATGTCAGACCCTCGACATCAAACTGAAGAACCTCTGTGTTCTCCTCCTCGGGGATGTCCAGCTCAGGCTCTGAAGCAGGTGTTTCTGGATCCAGGCTCTGCAGGCAGGTCAGTTCAGTCTCTGTGCTGGACAGTACGAGCTCTGTCACATATGGAAGAGTTTGGCCTTGGCAGACATTAGATCTTCTTTCACGCGCATCTCCCAGCCCTAAATGTGGGACTTGACGAGAAAGTGCAGACCGGTGTCGTCTGATTCCATCTTTCGTGTTGATGTGTTTCAGTGAACGACACTCGAGTATGTAGTCCTTTATGCTGAACTTCAGTTACTGAGTGAAGGGTAGAATATTTTGAGTGTGTAAGAAAATTCTGAAGCCTTCTATTGTTTTCAGACATCACAGCTTTTGTGACATCATCAAAGAACACTATAGTAACACAAATCGTAACCGTAGTAACCATCCACCTTTGATGTGTGAATTTAAAACCTTATCCATAGCATGTTCTGTGGTTGCCAGGGTAACAGAAAGTGCAGCTCAAATAAATGGAGGAATCTCTGGAATGTCATATGATGGGATGGGTGGTTGATGAAGTTTTGGCAGATTATGATGTGATTCCAGGTTTGCCAACTTTCCCGCTTCTGGCGTGTGACAGCAGTCCTGGAAAACGAGGTTTAACAGTGGACCTGGAAACGAAGAGCTGAATTTCAGGCTAACAGAAATGAGAAACAGGAGGCCAAGGAGGAGGAAGTGGTTCGTCCGGATGTTTGCGTGCGGCTCTGGACAAGACGTACAAGAGCAGGGGGACTGAGGTTCTTAACACCAAGCCGTCCGTGGAGGGGGCATCTCTCTTTGAATTGCCTCTCCTGAGGTTTCTTCCCATGGGGGAGTTTTGCCTCGTCTTAGAGAACTTGAACTGGTGGGGAACCCCCCCCACCCGCCCTCCCAAATAAAAGAAAAGCAATTTTATCGCTTTTCTTTTGTTTGTTGGGGGTTCCCCACCAGTTCAAGCTCCCTAAGAAGATGAGGAAAATTATCCCCCATGGGAAGAAACCTCAGGAGAGGGAATTCAAATAGAGATCCCCCCTCTCTTCTTAGAGAGCTTGGGAGAACCTCAGTCCCTCTGCTCTTGTACAGCTCGTCCAGAACGGCACGCAAACATCCAGACGAACCACTTCCTTGGCCTTCTGTTTCTCATTTCTGTTAGCCTGAAATTCAGCTCTTCAAGCTTCCAGGTCCATTCTTCCTCCTTGTTTTCCAGGACTGCTCTTGATTCTTGTTGCTAGATCTGCAGCTCTTCTTCGGTTTCCCTCAGAGCAGCCTGGAGCACAGAGATCTCTGCTCTCTGCCTCTGCAGCTCGCCATCTTTCTCCTCCATAATCTGGCTGACTGCAGTGTCTGTGATTTCTTGTAAATCATTCATTCGGAAGAAGACCATTTTCTCCATTTTCTCCTCCACGGACGGCTTGGTGTTAAGAACCTCAGTCCCCCTGCTCTTATACGTCTTGTCCAGAGCCGAACGCAAACATCCGGACGAACCACTTCCTCCTCCTTGGCCTTCTGTTTTCTCATTTCTGCCTGAAATTCAGCTCTTCAAGCTTCCAGGTCCATTCTTCCTCCTTGTTTTCCAGGACTGCTCTTGATTCTCGTTGCTAGATCTGCAGCTCTTCTTCCGTTTCCCTCAGAGCAGCCTGCTCTCGGTCTCTGCAGCTCGGCATCTTTCTCCTCCATAATCTGGCTGACTGCAGTGTTTGTGATTTCTTGTAAATCATCAAACTGAGGGCCTCCTGTTTGTCATTTCTCTTCGCCTGAAATTAGGGATGCACCGATACCCATACCAGCATGGGGTATCTGTCCGATACCCTGTTCCTGTACTCGTACTCGTATTCATAAAAGTGTCCTGATACCACAGCACCCGATACCACTTTAAGGCAGCGTGACGTTCAGTTGGGCTGTCAGGTGCTAATTGAGAGCAAGGAGGAGCAATGTCGGCGGTGTGGAGGTATTTCAAAGTGGATGATGGTGACAAAAGTAAAACGGACTGCAAATTATGCTCTGCAAAGTTGTCAAGGGGAGGGACGAAAGCGAATACTTTCAACACAAGCAATCTGATAAAACATCTAAAAAAAACAACACGATGCTGAGTTCAAAGAGGGTTAGGGTCAGTCACAGCAATTTCTTACAGCCAGAGAATGAAACAATATCTGATGAAAATGAAACATGTTTTCAAGTAAATGTAAGAAGTGTAATGGTATTAATAATTATTCATACTCAAATGTAAGTACTTGTACTTGTAATTGGATTGAAAAAATGTGGTATCGGTGCATCCCTACCTGAAATTCAGCTCCTCACCTTTCCAGGTCCACTCTTCCTCCTTGTTTTCTAGGACCACTCTTGATTCTCCTTGCCAGACTTTTTTCTCAAGAAGCTCTTCATTATCAACATGGGGGTTTGATGTCAGACCCTCGACATCAAACTGAAGAACCTCTGTGTTCTCCTCCTCGGGGATGTCCAGCTCAGGCTCTGAAGCAGGTGTTTCTGGATCCAGGCTCTGCAGGCAGGTCAGTTCAGTCTCTGTGCTGGACAGTACGAGCTCTGTCACATATGGAAGAGTTTGGCCTTGGCAGACATTAGATCTTCTTTCACGCGCATCTCCCAGCCCTAAATGTGGGACTTGACGAGAAAGTGCAGACTGGTGTCATCTGATTCCATCTTTCTTTGTGTTGATGTGTTTCAGTGAACGACACTCGAGTATGTAGTCCTTTATGCTGAACTTCAGTTACTGAGTGAAGGGTAGAATATTTTGAGTGTGTAAAAAATTTCTGAAGCCTTCTATTGCTTTCAGACATCACAGCTTTTGTGACATCATCAAAGAACACTATAGTAGCACAAATCGTAACCGTAGTAACCATCCACCTTTGATGTGTGAATTTAAAACCCTATCCATAGCATGTTCTGTGGTTGCCAGGGTAACAGAAAGTGCAGCTCAAATAAATGGAGGAATCTCTGGAATGTCATATGATGGGATGAGTGGTTTATGAAGTTTTGGCAGATTATGATGTGATTCCAGGTTTGCCAACTCTCCCGCTTCTGGCGTGTGACACATGCTTTCACTCTCAATCTCACACTCTCACGCTGCCTGTCTCTGCAGCTCGGCGTCTTTCTCCTCCATAATCTGGCTGACTGCAGTGTCTGTGATTTCTTGTAAATCATTCATTCGGAAGAAGACCATTTTCTCCATTTTCTCCTCCACGGACGGCTTGGTGTTAAGAACCTCAGTCCCCCTGCTCTTATACGTCTTGTCCAGAGCCGAACGCAAACATCCGGACGAACCACTTCCTCCTCCTTGGTCTTCTGTTTTCTCATTTCTGCCTGAAATTCAGCTCTTCAAGCTTCCAGGTCCATTCTTCCTCCTTGTTTTCCAGGACTGCTCTTGATTCTCGTTGCTAGATCTGCAGCTCTTCTTCCGTTTTCCTCAGAGCAGCCTGGAGCACAGAGATCTCTGCTCTCGGTCTCTGCAGCTCGGCATCTTTCTCCTCCATAATCTGGCTGACTGCAGTGTTTGTGATTTCTTGTAAATCATCAAACTGAGGGCCTCCTGTTTGTCATTTCTCTTCGCCTGAAATTAGGGATGCACCGATACCCATACCAGCATGGGGTATCTGTCCGATACCCTGTTCCTGTACTCGTACTCGTATTCATAAAAGTGTCCTGATACCACAGCACCCGATACCACTTTAAGGCAGCGTGACGTTCAGTTGGGCTGTCAGGTGCTAATTGAGAGCAAGGAGGAGCAATGTCGGCGGTGTGGAGGTATTTCAAAGTGGATGATGGTGACAAATGTAAAACGGACTGCAAATTATGCTCTGCAAAGTTGTCAAGGGGAGGGACGAAAGCGAATACTTTCAACACAAGCAATCTGATAAAACATCTAAAAAAAACAACACGATGCTGAGTTCAAAGAGGGTTAGGGTCAGTCACAGCAATTTCTTACAGCCAGAGAATGAAACAATATCTGATGAAAATGAAACATGTTTTCAAGTAAATGTAAGAAGTGTAATGGTATTAATAATTATTCATACTCAAATGTAAGTACTTGTAATTGGATTGAAAAAATGTGGTATCGGTGCATCCCTACCTGAAATTCAGCTCCTCACCTTTCCAGGTCCACTCTTCCTCCTTGTTTTCTAGGACCACTCTTGATTCTCCTTGCCAGACTTTTTTCTCAAGAAGCTCTTCATTATCAACATGGGGGTTTGATGTCAGACCCTCGACATCAAACTGAAGAACCTCTGTGTTCTCCTCCTCGGGGATGTCCAGCTCAGGCTCTGAAGCAGGTGTTTCTGGATCCAGGCTCTGCAGGCAGGTCAGTTCAGTCTCTGTGCTGGACAGTACGAGCTCTGTCACATATGGAAGAGTTTGGCCTTGGCAGACATTAGATCTTCTTTCACGTGCATCTCCCAGCCCTAAATGTGGGACTTGACGAGAAAGTGCAGACTGGTGTCATCTGATTCCATCTTTCTTTGTGTTGATGTGTTTCAGTGAACGACACTCGAGTATGTAGTCCTTTATGCTGAACTTCAGTTACTGAGTGAAGGGTAGAATATTTTGAGTGTGTAAAAAATTTCTGAAGCCTTCTATTGCTTTCAGACATCACAGCTTTTGTGACATCATCAAAGAACACTATAGTAGCACAAATCGTAACCGTAGTAACCATCCACCTTTGATGTGTGAATTTAAAACCCTATCCATAGCATGTTCTGTGGTTGCCAGGGTAACAGAAAGTGCAGCTCAAATAAATGGAGGAATCTCTGGAATGTCATATGATGGGATGAGTGGTTTATGAAGTTTTGGCAGATTATGATGTGATTCCAGGTTTGCCAACTCTCCCGCTTCTGGCGTGTGACACATGCTTTCACTCTCAATCTCACACTCTCACGCTGCCTGTCTCTGCAGCTCGGCGTCTTTCTCCTCCATAATCTGGCTGACTGCAGTGTCTGTGATTTCTTGTAAATCATTCATTCGGAAGAAGACCATTTTCTCCATTTTCTCCTCCACGGACGGCTTGGTGTTAAGAACCTCAGTCCCCCTGCTCTTATACGTCTTGTCCAGAGCCGAACGCAAACATCCGGACGAACCACTTCCTCCTCCTTGGCCTTCTGTTTTCTCATTTCTGCCTGAAATTCAGCTCTTCAAGCTTCCAGGTCCATTCTTCCTCCTTGTTTTCCAGGACTGCTCTTGATTCTCATTGCTAGATCTGCAGCTCTTCTTCCGTTTCCCTCAGAGCAGCCTGGAGCACAGAGATCTCTGCTCTCGGTCTCTGCAGCTCGGCATCTTTCTCCTCCATAATCTGGCTGACTGCAGTGTTTGTGATTTCTTGTAAATCATCAAACTGAGGGCCTCCTGTTTGTCATTTCTCTTCGCCTGAAATTAGGGATGCACCGATACCCATACCAGCATGGGGTATCTGTCCGATACCCTGTTCCTGTACTCGTACTCGTATTCATAAAAGTGTCCTGATACCACAGCACCCGATACCACTTTAAGGCAGCGTGACGTTCAGTTGGGCTGTCAGGTGCTAATTGAGAGCAAGGAGGAGCAATGTCGGCGGTGTGGAGGTATTTCAAAGTGGATGATGGTGACAAAAGTAAAACGGACTGCAAATTATGCTCTGCAAAGTTGTCAAGGGGAGGGACGAAAGCGAATACTTTCAACACAAGCAATCTGATAAAACATCTAAAAAAAACAACACGATGCTGAGTTCAAAGAGGGTTAGGGTCAGTCACAGCAATTTCTTACAGCCAGAGAATGAAACAATATCTGATGAAAATGAAACATGTTTTCAAGTAAATGTAAGAAGTGTAATGGTATTAATAATTATTCATACTCAAATGTAAGTACTTGTACTTGTAATTGGATTGAAAAAATGTGGTATCGGTGCATCCCTACCTGAAATTCAGCTCCTCACCTTTCCAGGTCCACTCTTCCTCCTTGTTTTCTAGGACCACTCTTGATTCTCCTTGCCAGACTTTTTTCTCAAGAAGCTCTTCATTATCAACATGGGGGTTTGATGTCAGACCCTCGACATCAAACTGAAGAACCTCTGTGTTCTCCTCCTCGGGGATGTCCAGCTCAGGCTCTGAAGCAGGTGTTTCTGGATCCAGGCTCTGCAGGCAGGTCAGTTCAGTCTCTGTGCTGGACAGTACGAGCTCTGTCACATATGGAAGAGTTTGGCCTTGGCAGACATTAGATCTTCTTTCACGCGCATCTCCCAGCCCTAAATGTGGGACTTGACGAGAAAGTGCAGACTGGTGTCATCTGATTCCATCTTTCTTTGTGTTGATGTGTTTCAGTGAACGACACTCGAGTATGTAGTCCTTTATGCTGAACTTCAGTTACTGAGTGAAGGGTAGAATATTTTGAGTGTGTAAAAAATTTCTGAAGCCTTCTATTGCTTTCAGACATCACAGCTTTTGTGACATCATCAAAGAACACTATAGTAGCACAAATCGTAACCGTAGTAACCATCCACCTTTGATGTGTGAATTTAAAACCCTATCCATAGCATGTTCTGTGGTTGCCAGGGTAACAGAAAGTGCAGCTCAAATAAATGGAGGAATCTCTGGAATGTCATATGATGGGATGAGTGGTTTATGAAGTTTTGGCAGATTATGATGTGATTCCAGGTTTGCCAACTCTCCCGCTTCTGGCGTGTGACACATGCTTTCACTCTCAATCTCACACTCTCACGCTGCCTGTCTCTGCAGCTCGGCGTCTTTCTCCTCCATAATCTGGCTGACTGCAGTGTCTGTGATTTCTTGTAAATCATTCATTCGGAAGAAGACCATTTTCTCCATTTTCTCCTCCACGGACGGCTTGGTGTTAAGAACCTCAGTCCCCCTGCTCTTATACGTCTTGTCCAGAGCCGAACGCAAACATCCGGACGAACCACTTCCTCCTCCTTGGCCTTCTGTTTTCTCATTTCTGCCTGAAATTCAGCTCTTCAAGCTTCCAGGTCCATTCTTCCTCCTTGTTTTCCAGGACTGCTCTTGATTCTCGTTGCTAGATCTGCAGCTCTTCTTCCGTTTTCCTCAGAGCAGCCTGGAGCACAGAGATCTCTGCTCTCGGTCTCTGCAGCTCGGCATCTTTCTCCTCCATAATCTGGCTGACTGCAGTGTTTGTGATTTCTTGTAAATCATCAAACTGAGGGCCTCCTGTTTGTCATTTCTCTTCGCCTGAAATTAGGGATGCACCGATACCCATACCAGCATGGGGTATCTGTCCGATACCCTGTTCCTGTACTCGTACTCATATTCATAAAAGTGTCCTGATACCACAGCACCCGATACCACTTTAAGGCAGCGTGACATTCAGTTGGGCTGTCAGGTGCTAATTGAGAGCAAGGAGGAGCAATGTCGGCGGTGTGGAGGTATTTCAAAGTGGATGATGGTGACAAAAGTAAAACGGACTGCAAATTATGCTCTGCAAAGTTGTCAAGGGGAGGGACGAAAGCGAATACTTTCAACACAAGCAATCTGATAAAACATCTAAAAAAAACAACACGATGCTGAGTTCAAAGAGGGTTAGGGTCAGTCACAGCAATTTCTTACAGCCAGAGAATGAAACAATATCTGATGAAAATGAAACATGTTTTCAAGTAAATGTAAGAAGTGTAATGGTATTAATAATTATTCATACTCAAATGTAAGTACTTGTACTTGTAATTGGATTGAAAAAATGTGGTATCGGTGCATCCCTACCTGAAATTCAGCTCCTCACCTTTGCAGGTCCACTCTTCCTCCTTGTTTTCTAGGACCACTCTTGATTCTCCTTGCCAGACTTTTTTCTCAAGAAGTTCTTCATTATCAACATGGGGGTTTGATGTCAGACCCTCGACATCAAACTGAAGAACCTCTGTGTTCTCCTCCTCGGGGATGTCCAGCTCAGGCTCTGAAGCAGGTGTTTCTGGATCCAGGCTCTGCAGGCAGGTCAGTTCAGTCTCTGTGCTGGACAGTACGAGCTCTGTCACATATGGAAGAGTTTGGCCTTGGCAGACATTAGATCTTCTTTCACGCGCATCTCCCAGCCCTAAATGTGGGACTTGACGAGAAAGTGCAGACCGGTGTCGTCTGATTCCATCTTTCGTGTTGATGTGTTTCAGTGAACGACACTCGAGTATGTAGTCCTTTATGCTGAACTTCAGTTACTGAGTGAAGGGTAGAATATTTTGAGTGTGTAAGAAAATTCTGAAGCCTTCTATTGTTTTCAGACATCACAGCTTTTGTGACATCATCAAAGAACACTATAGTAACACAAATCGTAACCGTAGTAACCATCCACCTTTGATGTGTGAATTTAAAACCTTATCCATAGCATGTTCTGTGGTTGCCAGGGTAACAGAAAGTGCAGCTCAAATAAATGGAGGAATCTCTGGAATGTCATATGATGGGATGGGTGGTTGATGAAGTTTTGGCAGATTATGATGTGATTCCAGGTTTGCCAACTTTCCCGCTTCTGGCGTGTGACACATGCTTTCACTCTCAATCTCACACTCTCACGCTGCCTGTCTCTGCAGCTCGGCGTCTTTCTCCTCCATAATCTGGCTGACTGCAGTGTCTGTGATTTCTTGTAAATCATTCATTCGGAAGAAGACCATTTTCTCCATTTTCTCCTCCACGGACGGCTTGGTGTTAAGAACCTCAGTCCCCCTGCTCTTATACGTCTTGTCCAGAGCCGAACGCAAACATCCGGACGAACCACTTCCTCCTCCTTGGCCTTCTGTTTTCTCATTTCTGCCTGAAATTCAGCTCTTCAAGCTTCCAGGTCCATTCTTCCTCCTTGTTTTCCAGGACTGCTCTTGATTCTCGTTGCTAGATCTGCAGCTCTTCTTCCGTTTTCCTCAGAGCAGCCTGGAGCACAGAGATCTCTGCTCTCGGTCTCTGCAGCTCGGCATCTTTCTCCTCCATAATCTGGCTGACTGCAGTGTTTGTGATTTCTTGTAAATCATCAAACTGAGGGCCTCCTGTTTGTCATTTCTCTTCGCCTGAAATTAGGGATGCACCGATACCCATACCAGCATGGGGTATCTGTCCGATACCCTGTTCCTGTACTCGTACTCATATTCATAAAAGTGTCCTGATACCACAGCACCCGATACCACTTTAAGGCAGCGTGACATTCAGTTGGGCTGTCAGGTGCTAATTGAGAGCAAGGAGGAGCAATGTCGGCGGTGTGGAGGTATTTCAAAGTGGATGATGGTGACAAAAGTAAAACGGACTGCAAATTATGCTCTGCAAAGTTTGTCAAGGGGAGGGACGAAAGCGAATACTTTCAACACAAGCAATCTGATAAAACATCTAAAAAAAAACAACACGATGCTGAGTTCAAAGAGGGTTAGGGTCAGTCACAGCAATTTCTTACAGCCAGAGAATGAAACAATATCTGATGAAAATGAAACATGTTTTCAAGTAAATGTAAGAAGTGTAATGGTATTAATAATTATTCATATTCAAATGTAAGTACTTGTAATTGGATTGAAAAAATGTGGTATCGGTGCATCCCTACCTGAAATTCAGCTCCTCACCTTTGCAGGTCCACTCTTCCTCCTTGTTTTCTAGGACCACTCTTGATTCTCCTTGCCAGACTTTTTTCTCAAGAAGTTCTTCATTATCAACATGGGGGTTTGATGTCAGACCCTCGACATCAAACTGAAGAACCTCTGTGTTCTCCTCCTCGGGGATGTCCAGCTCAGGCTCTGAAGCAGGTGTTTCTGGATCCAGGCTCTGCAGGCAGGTCAGTTCAGTCTCTGTGCTGGACAGTACGAGCTCTGTCACATATGGAAGAGTTTGGCCTTGGCAGACATTAGATCTTCTTTCACGCGCATCTCCCAGCCCTAAATGTGGGGACTTGACCGAGAAAGTGCAGACCGGTGTCGTCTGATTCCATCTTTCGTGTTGATGTGTTTCAGTGAACGACACTCGAGTATGTAGTCCTTTATGCTGAACTTCAGTTACTGGAGTGAAGGGTAGAGAATATTTTGAGTGTGTAAGAAAATTCTGAAGCCTTCTATTGTTTTCAGACATCACAGCTTTTGTGACATCATCAAAGAACACTATAGTAACACAAATCGTAACCGTAGTAACCATCCACCTTTGATGTGTGAATTTAAAAACCTTATCCATAGCATGTTCTGTGGTTGCCAGGGTAACAGAAAGTGCAGCTCAAATAAATGGAGGAATCTCTGGAATGTCATATGATGGGATGGGTGGTTGATGAAGTTTTGGCAGATTATGATGTGATTCCAGGTTTGCCAACTTTCCCGCTTCTGGCGTGTGACACATGCTTTCACTCTCAATCTCACACTCTCACGCTGCCTGTCTCTGCAGCTCGGCGGTCTTTCTCCTCCATAATCTGGCTGACTGCCAGTGTCTGTGATTTCTTGTAAATCATTCATTCGGAAGAAGACCATTTTCTCCATTTTCTCCTCCACGGACGGCTTGGTGTTAAGAACCTCAGTCCCCCTGCTCTTATACGTCTTGTCCAGAGCGAACGCAAACATCCGGACGAACCACTTCCTCCTCCTTGGCCTTCTGTTTTCTCATTTCTGCCTGAAATTCAGCTCTTCAAGCTTCCAGGTCCATTCTTCCTCCTTGTTTTCCAGGACTGCTCTTGATTCTCGTTGCTAGATCTGCAGCTCTTCTTCCGTTTTCCTCAGAGCAGCCTGGAGCACAGAGATCTCTGCTCTCTCGGTCTCTGCAGCTCGGCATCTTTCTCCTCCATAATCTGGGCTGACTGCAGTGTTTGTGATTTCTTGTAAATCATCAAACTGAGGGCCTCCTGTTTGTCATTCTCTTCGCCTGAAATTAGGGATGCACCGATACCCATACCAGCATGGGGTATCTGTCCGATACCCTGTTCCTGTACTCGTACTCATATTTCATAAAAGTGTCCTGATACCACAGCACCCGATACCACTTTAAGGCAGCGTGACATTCAGTTGGGCTGTCAGGTGCTAATTGAGAGCAAGGAGGAGCAATGTCGGCGGTGTGTGGAGGTATTTCAAAGTGGATGATTGGTGACAAAAGTAAAACGGACTGCAAATTATGCTCTGCAAAGTTGTCAAGGGGAGGACGAAAGCGAATACTTTCAACACAAGCAATCTGATAAAACATCTTAAAAAAAAACAACACGATGCTGAGTTCAAAGAGGGTTAGGGTCAGTCACAGCAATTTCTTACAGCCAGAGAATGAAACAATATCTGATGAAAATGAAACATGTTTTCAAGTAAATGTAAGAAGTGTAATGGTATTAATAATTATTCATATTCAAATGTAAAGTACTTGTAATTGGATTGAAAAAATGTGGTATCGGTGCATCCCTACCTGAAATTCAGCCTCCTCACCTTTGCAGGTCCACTCTTCCTCCTTGTTTTCTAGGACCACTCTTGATTCTCCTTGCCAGACTTTTTTCTCAAGAAGTTCTTCATTATCAACATGGGGGTTTGATGTCAGACCCTCGACATCAAACTGAAGAACCTCTGTGTTCTCCTCCTCGGGGATGTCCAGCTCAGGCTCTGAAGCAGGTGTTTCTGGATCCAGGCTCTGCAGGCAGGTCAGTTCAGTCTCTGTGCTGGACAGTACGAGCTCTGTCACATATGGAAGAGTTTGGCCTTGGCAGACATTAGATCTTCTTTCACGCGCATCTCCCAGCCCTAAATGTGGGACTTGACGAGAAAGTGCAGACGGTGTCGTCTGATTCCATCTTTCGTGTTGATGTGTTTCAGTGAACGACACTCGAGTATGTAGTCCTTTATGCTGAACTTCAGTTACTGAGTGAAGGGTAGAATATTTTGAGTGTGTAAAAAATTCTGAAGCCTTCTATTGTTTTCAGACATCACAGCTTTTGTGACATCATCAAAGAACACTATAGTAACACAAATCGTAACCGTAGTAACCATCCACCTTTGATGTGTGAATTTAAAACCTTATCCATAGCATGTTCTGTGGTTGCCAGGGTAACAGAAAGTGCAGCTCAAATAAATGGAGGAATCTCTGGAATGTCATATGATGGGGATGAGTGGTTTATGAAGTTTTGGCAGATTATGATGTGATTCCAGGTTTGCCAACTCTCCCGCTTCTGGCGTGTGACACATGCTTTCACTCTCAATCTCACACTCTCACGCTGCCTGTCTCTGCAGCTCGGCGTCTTTTCCCTCCATAATCTGGCTGACTGCAGTGTCTGTGATTTCTTGTAAATCATTCATTCGGAAGAAGACCATTTTCTCCATTTTCTCTCCACGGACGGCTTGGTTAAGAACCTCAGTCCCCCTGCTCTTATACGTCTTGTCCAGAGCCGAACGCAAACATCCGGACGAACCACTTCCTCCTCCTTGGCCTTCTGTTTTTCATTTCTGCCTGAAATTCAGCTCTTCAAGCTTCCAGGTCCATTCTTCCTCCTTGTTTTCAGGACTGCTCTTGATTCTCGTTGCTAGATCTGCAGCTCTTTTCCGTTTCCTCAGAGCAGCCTGGAGCACAGAGATCTCTGCTCTCGGTCTCTGCAGCTCGGCATCTTTCTCCTCCATAATCTGGCTGACTGCAGTGTTTGTGATTTCTTGTAAATCATCAAACTGAGGGCCTCCTGTTTGTCATTTCTTCGCCTGAAATTAGGGATGCACCGATACCCATACCAGCATGGGGTATCTGTCCGATACCCTGTTCCTGTACTCGTACTCGTATTCATAAAAGTGTCCTGATACCACAGCACCCGATACCACTTTAAGGCAGCGTGACGTTCAGTTGGGCTGTCAGGTGCTAATTGAGAGCAAGGAGGAGCAATGTCGGCGGTGTGGAGGTATTTCAAAGTGGATGATGGTGACAAAAGTAAAACGGACTGCAAATTATGCTCTGCAAAGTTGTCAAGGGGAGGGACGAAAGCGAATACTTTCAACACAAGCAATCTGATAAAACATCTAAAAAAACAACACGATGCTGAGTTCAAAGAGGGTTAGGGTCAGTCACAGCAATTTCTTACAGCCAGAGAATGAAACAATATCTGATGAAAATGAACATGTTTTCAAGTAAATGTAAGAAGTGTAATGGTATAATAATTATTCATATTCAAATGTAAGTACTTGTAATTGGATTGAAAAAATGTGGTATCGGTGCATCCCTACCTGAAATTCAGCTCCTCACCAGCCACTCTTCTTCCTCCTTGTTTTCTAGGACCACTCTTGATTCTCCTTGCCAGACTTTTTTCTCAAGAAGTCTTCATTATCAACATGGGGGTTTGATGTCAGACCCTCGACATCAAACTGAAGAACCTCTGTGTTCTCCTCCTCGGGATGTCCAGCTCAGGCTCTGAAGCAGGTGTTTCTGGATCCAGGCTCTGCAGGCAGGTCAGTTCAGTCTCTGTGCTGGACAGTACGAGCTCTGTCACATATGGAAGAGTTTGGCCTTGGCAGACATTAGATCTTCTTTCACGCGCATCTCCCAGCCCTAAATGTGGGACTTGACGAGAAAGTGCAGACTGGTGTCATCTGATTCCATCTTTCTTGTTGATGTGTTTCAGTGAACGACACTCGAGTATGTAGTCCTTTATGCTGAACTTCAGTTACTGAGTGAAGGGTAGAATATTTTGAAAAAAATTCTGAAGCCTTCTATTGCTTTCAGACATCACAGCTTTTGTGACATCATCAAAGAACACTATAGTAGCACAAATCGTAACCGTAGTAACCATCCACCTTGATGTGTGAATTTAAAACCTATCCATAGCATGTTCTGTGGTTGCCAGGGTAACAGAAAGTGCAGCTCAAATAAATGGAGGAATCTCTGGAATGTCATATGATGGGATGAGTGGTTTATGAAGTTTTGGCAGATTATGATGTGATTCCAGGTTTGCCAACTCTCCCGCTTCTGGCGTGTGACACATGCTTTCACTCTCAATCTCACACTCTCACGCTGCCTGTCTCTGCAGCTCGGCGTCTTTCTCCTCCATAATCTGGCTGACTGCAGTGTCTGTGATTTCTTGTAAATCATTCATTCGGAAGAAGACCATTTTCTCCATTTTCTCCTCCACGGACGGCTTGGTGTTAAGAACCTCAGTCCCCCTGCTCTTATACGTCTTGTCCAGAGCCGAACGCAAACATCCGGACGAACCACTTCCTCCTCCTTGGCCTTCTGTTTTCTCATTTCTGCCTGAAATTCAGCTCTTCAAGCTTCCAGGTCCATTCTTCCTCCTTGTTTTCCAGGACTGCTCTTGATTCTCGTTGCTAGATCTGCAGCTCTTCTTCCGTTTCCTCAGAGCAGCCTGGAGCACAGAGATCTCTGCTCTCGGTCTCTGCAGCTCGGCATCTTTCTCCTCCATAATCTGGCTGACTGCAGTGTTTGTGATTTCTTGTAAATCATCAAACTGAGGGCCTCCTGTTTGTCATTTCTCTTCGCCTGAAATTAGGGATGCACCGATACCCATACCAGCATGGGGTATCTGTCCGATACCCTGTTCCTGTACTCGTACTCGTATTCATAAAAGTGTCCTGATACCACAGCACCCGATACCACTTTAAGGCAGCGTGACGTTCAGTTGGGCTGTCAGGTGCTAATTGAGAGCAAGGAGGAGCAATGTCGGCGGTGTGGAGGTATTTCAAAGTGGATGATGGTGACAAAAGTAAAACGGACTGCAAATTATGCTCTGCAAAGTTGTCAAGGGGAGGACGAAAGCGAATACTTTCAACACAAGCAATCTGATAAAACATCTAAAAAAAACAACACGATGCTGAGTTCAAAGAGGGTTAGGGTCAGTCACAGCAATTTCTTACAGCCAGAGAATGAAACAATATCTGATGAAAATGAAACATGTTTTCAAGTAAATGTAAGAAGTGTAATGGTATTAATAATTATTCATATCAAATGTAAGTACTTGTAATTGGATTGAAAAAATGTGGTATCGGTGCATCCCTACCTGAAATTCAGCTCCTCACCTTTGCAGGTCCACTCTTCCTCCTTGTTTTCTAGGACCACTCTTGATTCTCCTTGCCAGACTTTTTTCTCAAGAAGCTCTTCATTATCAACATGGGGGTTTGATGTCAGACCCTCGACATCAAACTGAAAACCTCTGTGTTCTCCTCCTCGGGGATGTCCAGCTCAGGCTCTGAAGCAGGTGTTTCTGGATCCAGGCTCTGCAGGCAGGTCAGTTCAGTCTGTGTGCTGGACAGTACGAGCTCTGTCACATATGGAAGAGTTTGGCCTTGGCAGACATTAGATCTTCTTTCACGCGCATCTCCCAGCCCTAAATGTGGGACTTGACGAGAAAGCAGACTGGTGTCATCTGATTCCATCTTTTTGTGTTGATGTGTTTCAGTGAACGACACTCGAGTATGTAGTCCTTTATGCTGAACTTCAGTTACTGAGTGAAGGGTAGAATATTTTGAGTGTAAAAAATTCTGAAGCCTTCTATTGCTTTCAGACATCACAGCTTTTGTGACATCATCAAAGAACACTATAGTAGCACAAATCGTAACCGTAGTAACCATCCACCTTTGATGTGTGAATTTAAAACCTATCCATAGCATGTTCTGTGGTTGCCAGGGTAACAGAAAGTGCAGCTCAAATAAATGGAGGAATCTCTGGAATGTCATATGATGGGATGGGTGGTTTATGAAGTTTTGGCAGATTATGATGTGATTCCAGGTTTGCCAACTCTCCCGCTTCTGGCGTGTGACACATGCTTTCACTCTCAATCTCACACTCTCACGCTGCCTGTCTCTGCAGCTCGGCGTCTTTCTCCTCCATAATCTGGCTGACTGCAGTGTCTGTGATTTCTTGTAAATCATTCATTCGGAAGAAGACCATTTTCTCCATTTTCTCCTCCACGGACGGCTTGGTGTTAAAGAACCTCAGTCCCCTGCTCTTATACGTCTTGTCCAGAGCCGAACGCAAACATCCGGACGAACCACTTCCTCCTCCTTGGCCTTCTGTTTTCTCATTTCTGCCTGAAATTCAGCTCTTCAAGCTTCCAGGTCCATTCTTCCTCCTTGTTTTCCAGGACTGCTCTTGATTCTCGTTGCTAGATCTGCAGCTCTTCTTCCGTTTCCTCAGAGCAGCCTGGAGCACAGAGATCTCTGCTCTCGGTCTCTGCAGCTCGGCATCTTTCTCCTCCATAATCTGGCTGACTGCAGTGTTTGTGATTTCTTGTAAATCATCAAACTGAGGGCCTCCTGTTTGTCATTTCTCTTCGCCTGAAATTAGGGATGCACCGATACCCATACCAGCATGGGGTATCTGTCCGATACCCTGTTCCTGTACTACTCGTACTCATATTCATAAAAGTGTCCTGATACCACAGCACCCGATACCACTTTAAGGCAGCGTGACATTCAGTTGGGCTGTCAGGTGCTAATTGAGAGCAAGGAGGAGCAATGTCGGCGGTGGAGGTATTTCAAAGTGGATGATGGTGACAAAAGTAAAACGGACTGCAAATTATGCTCTGCAAAGTTGTCAAGGGGAGGGACGAAAGCGAATACTTTCAACACAAGCAATCTGATAAAACATCTAAAAAAAACAACACGATGCTGAGTTCAAAGAGGGTTAGGGTCAGTCACAGCAATTTCTTACAGCCAGAGAATGAAACAATATCTGATGAAAATGAAACATGTTTTCAAGTAAATGTAAGAAGTGTAATGGTATTAATAATTATTCATATTCAAATGTAAGTACTTGTAATTGGATTGAAAAAATGTGGTATCGGTGCATCCCTACCTGAAATTCAGCTCCTCACCTTTGCAGGTCCACTCTTCCTCCTTGTTTTCTAGGACCACTCTTGATTCTCCTTGCCAGACTTTTTTCTCAAGAAGTTCTTCATTATCAACATGGGGGTTTGATGTCAGACCCTCGACATCAAACTGAAGAACCTCTTGTTCTCCTCCTCGGGGATGTCCAGCTCAGGCTCTGAAGCAGTGTTTGGATCCAGGCTCTGCAGGCAGGTCAGTTCAGTCTCTGTGCTGGACAGTACGAGCTCTGTCACATATGGAAGAGTTTGGCCTTGGCAGACATTAGATCTTCTTTCACGCGCATCTCCCAGCCCTAAATGTGGGACTTGACGAGAAAGTGCAGACGGTGTCGTCTGATTCCATCTTTCGTGTTGATGTGTTTCAGTGAACGACACTCGAGTATGTAGTCCTTTATGCTGAACTTCAGTTACTGAGTGAAGGGTAGAATATTTTGAGTGTGTAAGAAAATTCTGAAGCCTTCTATTGTTTTCAGACATCACAGCTTTTGTGACATCATCAAAGAACACTATAGTAACACAAATCGTAACCGTAGTAACCCACCCACCTTTGATGTGTGAATTTAAAACCTTATCCATAGCATGTTCTGTGGTTGCCAGGGTAACAGAAAGTGCAGCTCAAATAAATGGAGGAATCTCTGGAATGTCATATGATGGGATGGTGGTTGATGAAGTTTTGGCAGATTATGATGTGATTCCAGGTTTGCCAACTTTCCCGCTTCTGGCGTGTGACAGCAGTCCTGTTTAACAGTGGACCTGGAAACGAAGAGCTGAATTTCAGGCTAACAGAAATGAGAAACAGGAGGCCAAGGAGGAGGAAGTGGTTCGTCCGGATGTTTGCGTGCGGCTCTGGACAAGACGTACAAGAGCAGGGGGACTGAGGTTCTTAACTCCAAGCCGTCCGTGGAGGGGCATCTCTCTTTGAATTGCCTCCTGAGGTTTCTTCCCATGGGGGAGTTTTGCCTCGTCTTAGAGAACTTGAACTGGTGGGGAACCCCCCACCGCCCTCCCAAATAAAAGAAAAGCAATTTTATCGCTTTTCTTTTGTTTGTTGGGGTTCCCACCAGTTCAAGCTCCCTAAGAAGATGAGGAAAATTATCCCCCATGGGAAGAAACCTCAGGAGAGGGAATTCAAATAGAGATCCCCCCTCTCTTCTTAGAGAGCTTGGGAGAACCTCAGTCCCTCTGCTCTTGTACAGCTCGTCCAGAACGGCACGCAAACATCCAGACGAACCACTTCCTTGGCCTTCTGTTTCTCATTTCGCCTGAAATTCAGCTCTTCAAGCTTCCAGGTCCATTCTTCCTCCTTGTTTTCCAGGACTGCTCTTGATTCTCGTTGCTAGATCTGCAGCTCTTCTTCCGTTTCCCTCAGAGCAGCCTGGAGCACAGAGATCTCTGCTCTCGGTCTCTGCAGCTCGGCATCTTTCTCCTCCATAATCTGGCTGACTGCAGTGTTTGTGATCTTGTAAATCATCAAACTGAGGGCCTCCTGTTTGTCATTTCTCTTCGCCTGAAATTAGGGATGCACCGATACCCATACCAGCATGGGGTATCTGTCCGATACCCTGTTCCTGTACTCGTACTCGTATTCATAAAAGTGTCCTGATACCACAGCACCCGATACCACTTTAAGGCAGCGTGACGTTCAGTTGGGCTGTCAGGTGCTAATTGAGAGCAAGGAGGAGCAATGTCGGCGGTGTGGAGGTATTTCAAAGTGGATGATGGTGACAAAAGTAAAACGGACTGCAAATTATGCTCTGCAAAGTTGTCAAAGGGGAGGGACGAAAGCGAATACTTTCAACACAAGCAATCTGATAAAACATCTAAAAAAAAACAACACGATGCTGAGTTCAAAGAGGGTTAGGGTCAGTCACAGCAATTTCTTACAGCCAGAGAATGAAACAATATCTGATGAAAATGAAACATGTTTTCAAGTAAATGTAAGAAGTGTAATGGTATTAATAATTATTCATACTCAAATGTAAGTACTTGTACTTGTAATTGGATTGAAAAAATGTGGTATCGGTGCATCCCTACCTGAAATTCAGCTCCTCACCTTTCCAGGTCCACTCTTCCTCCTTGTTTTCTAGGACCACTCTTGATTCTCCTTGCCAGACTTTTTTCTCAAGAAGTTCTTCATTATCAACATGGGGGTTTGATGTCAGACCCTCGACATCAAACTGAAGAACCTCTGTGTTCTCCTCCTCGGGGATGTCCAGCTCAGGCTCTGAAGCAGGTGTTTCTGGATCCAGGCTCTGCAGGCAGGTCAGTTCAGTCTCTGTGCTGGACAGTACGAGCTCTGTCACATATGGAAGAGTTTGGCCTTGGCAGACATTAGATCTTCTTTCACGCGCATCTCCCAGCCCTAAATGTGGGACTTGACGAGAAAGTGCAGACTGGTGTCATCTGATTCCATCTTTCTTTGTGTTGATGTGTTTCAGTGAACGACACTCGAGTATGTAGTCCTTTATGCTGAACTTCAGTTACTGAGTGAAGGTAGAATATTTTGAGTGTGTAAAAAATTTCTGAAGCCTTCTATTGCTTTCAGACATCACAGCTTTTGTGACATCATCAAAGAACACTATAGTAGCACAAATCGTAACCGTAGTAACCATCCACCTTTGATGTGTGAATTTAAAACCCTATCCATAGCATGTTCTGTGGTTGCCAGGGTAACAGAAAGTGCAGCTCAAATAAATGGAGGAATCTCTGGAATGTCATATGATGGGATGAGT
>NW_026116639.1:0-30794 GCF_001640805.2 Lates calcarifer
CACGAAACAGGAAGTTGCTTTATTTTTGCTATATTTCGGCCATACTTTGTCCAAACTGCATCAAACTTTACAGGATTGTTAATGGTACCTATCTGCACACATCCATATGTCAATATTCATACAATTGTTGTAGCGCCACCTATTTATAGCAGGAAATGACATATTTTATAGTGTGATGTCCAGTTTCTAGACGGGTGACCAGATTCACTTCAAATGTTGTCAGCCCTCCTTGACAATTTTTGGGAAGACTGGTCCGAAATTGTGAGTTTTGGTCGAAGCGTGTGTTCTGGCCCGTCAAAAGTTCGGAAACCCAACTTCCTGTTTGAAACCTCAGATTTTGGGTAACTTCCTGTTGCGACTCTCTACTTTATCCTATAGATGGAGCCATTGTATTACTCTTTGATGGGTTTTTGGAAGGGGGGTTCTGTGTGTGTGTGTGTGTGTGTGTGTGTGTGTGTGTGTTTGTTTGTTTTGGGAGGGGGGAGGGAAGAAGAGTTGATTGAGTCTTGAGAAGCTGCCACAGGAGAGGTTACAGTCAGGAGAGCCAAGAGCTGCTTTACACGCATAAAAACTTCAGTTAAGATTTGAGCTGTCACTTGAGAAAGCATCATGCCAAAACTAAGGAAATCACTGTAGACTTGAAGAATTGTCGATGCTTAGGAAGCAGGAGAAGGATATACAAAGTTATAAAAGCATTTCCAAGCGTCAAGAACTCAAATGAGAAGCGTCACCGAGAAATTCAAGGAGAGCCACACTGTGCAGAACAAGCCTGGCAGAGGTAGGAAGCCAAAGATTTCAATGACCCTGGAAAGAAAACCAGTTAGAGACCTGTCTAAAGAACCCATAAACGCTGCCAAGACACTAGTGAATGACTTAGTTAAGTCTGAAATTGTAGTCTCAAAGAAGATTACATGAATTCATGTAATCTTACCATATGTCTCCCTGACCAAAGCTGAGCGTGGATTGATGCTGTCTTTACAGTTTGGTTTTGATCAGTTAGAAATTTCACACGGGGTCAGCTGATTTTTTCGTGTTACTCAGTGTACGGCGACAGGAAAAGTTCACTAGGTCCTCCAGCGTCGAGGTGAACCAGCTGAATATAAGCCACTCAAGTTGACGACAAGTGCATTGAAAAGTAAAAGCTGCTGGCCTTTACCTTTTCTTTGTCAAAGCGCCTGTTTCGGCCAGTAGTTAGTAAAGTAAATTTTCAGCGTTGTCCACAGTCTCATGACATGTTTAACAGGAAGCACAGCACGCTGGTTAAGCTCATGGCAAACTGTTACTAACAGCTAAAATGAAAGCTTGTCTGTATGTAGTCTAACTGGTTAGTTTGTCACTAATCTCCAAATTTTGCAAATTGCTATAAACTTCCACTCTCTTAACCCAGTAACAGTCTGAGCTGGACTGATAGGGGTCTGTATGGATAAAGATAAAAATCCTAATGATACCCATCCCTACAGCTGGTTAGTGGCTTCACCCTGACTTTAGGCAGATGAGATATTCACTGTTCAAATAACTTCATTATAACCCTTGTTTAAGCATAAATGATTTATATATGCACCCAATAACAGAACTTACAAAAAATGCTTTTGCTCAAAGCTCAAAGCTTGTAAACTCAAGTTAAAACTGAGTTTTATCTCCTTTTGGGAGGGGGTATCTCTCTGTGTGTGCGTGTGTGTTTGTGTGTGTGTTTGTGTTTGTGTTTGAGGGGGAGGGGAAGAGGAGTTGATTGAGTCTGTGAGAAGCTGCCACAGGGAGGTTACAGTCAGGAGAGCCAAGAGCTGTCACAGATGATGAGCTCTGAAAAATATTATCACAGAAAATAATTAGCATAAAAGCTTTTATTTAAAATTTTTACATCTCGGAAGTGTGAACTGTTACGCCAGCGTGTGCCCTGCGACCTGCGTTGACCCCGCGGTTGCCGGGTCCCGCGGTCGCACTCCCCCGACGGGCGCCGGTGCGAGGGCCCGTTCAACGCTGCTCGCAGCTTTAATTAGGCCCGAGCAACGAGTTGCGTGGGCCCAACGGCCATGCAACGAGTTGCAAGAGGTCTGTTTTCTTTATTATTATTATTATTATTATTATTATTTATTATTTTTTTCTTCTTTTCCGCCTCTGTAGATCGGCTTTTTGAGGGCCTTAACATGCGTGAAAACTTACCAAAATTTGCAGACGCGTCCAGGCACGGCGAAAAATTTAATAATTTAGGGGTCTTGAGCAATGGGCGTGGTAAAATGCCCTCGTAGCGCCACCTACATTTTTAAACGGAACAGCCCCTCAAGCCCGTTGCGCCTAAAAATCTGAAAATCTGCACACATATGTAACATCCCATGACGCACCAAAAAGTCTCTTGGAGCCATATTCTAAACCCAACAGAAAGTATTTTTATTTTGACCGGAAGGTGAAAAAATTGTGTGTTTTTGGCCATTTCCAGGGGTCGCTTGAACGCGAACTAGTCCTAGACGCATTATCCATTGACTTCAAAACTTAATAGTATGTTCTTAAGACATAGACGATGTTAAATTGCGGCAGATTTTGAGTTTTTGTTGAAGGCGTGGAAGTTATGGCCCCTCAAAGTTCGATTTACTCGCCACGAAACAGGAAGTTGCTTTATTTTTGCTATATTTCGGCCATACTTTGGTCCAAACTGCATCAAAACTTTACAGGATTGTTAATGGTACCTATCTGCACACATCCATATGTCAATATTCATACAATTGTTGTAGCGCCACCTATTTATAGCAGGAAATGACATATTTTATAGTGTGATGTCCAGTTTCTAGACGGGTGACCAGATTCACTTCAAATGTTGTCAGCCCCCTCCTTGACAATTTTTGGAAGACTGGCTCCGAAAATTGTGAGTTTGGGTCGAAGCGATGTGCCGGTTCTGGCCCGTCAAAGTTCGGAAACCCAACTTCCTGTTTGAAACCTCAGATTTTGGGGTAACTTCCTGTTGCGACTCTCTACTTTATCCTACAGATGGAGCCATTGTATTACTCTTTGATGGGTTTTTGGAAGGGGGTCTCTGTGTGTGTGTGTCTGTGTGTGTGTGTTTGAGGGGGGAGGGAAGAGGAGTTGATTGAGTCTGTGAGAAGCTGCCACAGGGAGGTTACAGTCAAGAGAGCCATGAGCTGTCACAGATGATGAGTTCTGAAAAATATTATCACAGAAAATAATTAGGCATAAAAGCTTTTATTTTAAATTTGTTGCAACAAATTCAGGTTTCTTACAGCATTTTCCTTATTGAAAACTAAATTCTACCTGAAATGTATCAATAAAAATCTTCTTTTGCAGTTAATGTCACCAGTTTATAGTTTAGTTTTAATAGCATTCCCTGTCACTGATGTGCCTTTAATTATCGGTTCTATCAGGGATCATTTATGTGTTTATCTTACGGGGGTGAGCCACCTCACAGGTTGGTTATATTACCTGTTGACCTCAGCTCAGTGAGCTAAGACAATGTTTAATGCAATGTTTTTTCTGATATGAAAATGGATATTATTCAGCACATCTAACCTCAGCAGGCCCCTCTTCAGAAACTCATATCTGCAGATGTCAAAGCTGGCTCAAAAATTAAACTGGCTTCAAATTAATTTTAAGGAATTGTAGGTTATTTTGAATTCATGTAATCTTTCTCCATCACCCTTTCTGTTTCTTTCCATCTCTCTACTCATCTTCTCCCATATGTCTCCCCTTGACCAAAGCTGAGCGTGGATTGATGCTGTCTTTACAGTTTGGTTTGATCAGTTAGGAAATTTCACACGGGGTCAGCTGATTTTTTCGTGTTACTCAGTGTACGGCGACAGGAAAAGTGCACTAGGTCCACGGGCGTCGAGGTGAACCAGCTGAATATAAGCCACTCAAGTTGACGACAAGTGCATTGAAAAGTAAAAGCTGCTGGCCTTTACCTTTTCTTTGTCAAAGCGCCTGTTCGGCAAGTAGTTAGTAAAGTAATATTTTCAGCCTTGTCCACGAGTCTCATAACATGTTTAACAGGAAGCACAGCACGCTGGTTAAGCTCATGGCAAACTGTTACTAACAGCTAAAATGAAAGCTTGTCTGTATGTAGTCTAACTGGTTAGTTTGTCACTAATCTCCAAATTTTGCAAATTGCTATAAACTTCACTCTCTTAAACCAGTAACAGTCTGAGCTGGACTGATAGGGGTCTGTATGGATAAAGATAAAATCCTAATGATACCCATCCCTACAGCTGGTTAGTGGCTTCGCCCTGACTTTAGGCAGATGAGATATTCACTGTTCAAATAACTTCATTATAAGCCTTGTTTAAGCATAAATGATTTATATATGCACCCAATAACAGAACTTAAAAAAATGCTTTTGCTCAAAGCTCAAAGCTTTTAAACTCAAGTTAAAACTGAGTTTTATCTCCTTTTGGGAGGGGGTATCTGTGTGTGTGTGTGTGTGTGTGTGTGTGTGTGTGTGTTTGTGTTTGTGTTTGAGGGGGGAGGGGAAGAGGAGTTGATTGAGTCTGTGAGAAGCTGCCACAGGGAGGTTACAGTCAAGAGAGCCAAGAGCTGTCACAGATGATGAGCTCTGAAAAATATTATCACAGAAAATAATTAGCGTAAAAGCTTTTATTTAAAATTTTTACATCTGGGAAGTGTGAACTGTTACGCCAGCGTGTGCCCTGCGACCTGCGTTGACCCCGCGGTTGCCGGGGTCCCGCGGTCGCCGCTCCCCCCGACGGGCGCCGGGTGCGAGGGCCCGTTCAACGCTGCTCGCAGCTTTAATTATTATTATTATTATTTTTTTTCTTCTTTTTCCGCCTCTTAGATCGGCTTTTTGAGGGCCTTAACATGCGTGAAAACTTACCAAAATTTGCAGACGCGTCAGGCACGGCGAAAAATTTAATAATTTAGGGTCTTGAGCATGGGCGTGGTAAAATGCCCTCGGTAGCGCCACCTACATTTTTAAACGGAACAGCCCCTCAAGCCCGTTGCGCCTAAAAATCTGAAAATCTGCACACATATGTAACATCCCATGACGCACCAAAAAGTCTCTTGGAGCCATATTCTAAACCCAACAGAAAGTATTTTTATTTTGACCGGAAGGTGAAAAAATTGTGTGTTTTTGGCCATTTCCAGGGGTCGCTTGAACGCGAACTAGTCCTAGACGCATTATCCCATTGACTTCAAAACTTAATAGTATGTTCTTAAGACATAGACGATGTTAAATTGCGGCAGATTTTGAGTTTTTGTTGAAGGGCGTGGAAGTTATGGCCCCTCAAAGTTCGATTACTCGCCACGAAACAGGAAGTTGCTTTATTTTTGCTATATTTCGGCCATACTTTGTCCAAACTGCATCAAACTTTACAGGATTGTTAATGGTACCTATCTGCACACATCCATATGTCAATATTCATACAATTGTTGTAGCGCCACCTATTTATAGCAGGAAATGACATATTTTATAGTGTGATGTCCAGTTTCTAGACGGGTGACCAGATTCACTTCAAATGTTGTCAGCCCCTCCTTGACAATTTTTGGAAGAAGTCCTCCGAAAATTGTGAGTTTGGGTCGAAGCGTGTGCCGGTTCTGGCCCGTCAAAGTTCGGAAACCCAACTTCCTGTTTGAAACCTCAGATTTTGGGGTAACTTCCTGTTGCGACTCTCTACTTTATCCTATAGATGGAGCCATTGTATTACTCTTTGATGGGTTTTTGGAAGGGGGTCTCTGTGTGTGTGTGTCTGTGTGTGTGTGTTTGAGGGGGGAGGGGAAGAGGAGTTGATTGAGTCTGTGAGAAGCTGCCACAGGGAGGTTACAGTCAAGAGAGCCATGAGCTGTCACAGATGATGAGCTCTGAAAAATATTATCACAGAAAATAATTAGCATAAAAGCTTTTATTTTAAATTTGTTGCAACAAATTCAGGTTTCTTACAGCATTTTCCTTATTGAAAACTAAATTCTACCTGAAATGTATCAATAAAAATCTTCTTTTGCAGTTAATGTCACCAGTTTATAGTTTAGTTTTAATAGCATTCCCTGTCACTGATGTGCCTTTAATTATCGGTTCTATCAGGGATCATTTATGTGTTTATCTTACGGGGGTGAGCCACCTCACAGGTTGGTTATATTACCTGTTGACCTCAGCTCAGTGAGCTAAGACAATGTTTAATGCAGTGTTTTTTCTGATATGAAAATGGATATTATTCAGCACATCTAACCTCAGCAGGCCCCTCTTCAGAAACTCATATCTGCAGATGTCAAAGCTGGCTCAAAAAATTAAACTGGCTTCAAATTAATTTGAAGGAATTGTAGGTTATTTTGAATTCATGTAATCTTACCATATGTCTCCCCTTGACCAAAGTCTTTACAGTTTGGTTTTGATCAGTTAGGAAATTTCACAAGGGGTCGGCTGATATTTTCATGTTACACAGTGTACGGCGACAGGAAAAGTGCACGTCTACATCCACCGGCGTCGAGGTGAACCAGCTGAATATAAGCCACTCAAGTTGACGACAAGTGCATTGAAAAGTAAAAGCTGCTGGCCTTTACCTTTTCTTTGTAAAAGCGCCTGTTCGGCCAGTAGTTAGTAAAGTAATATTTTCAGCGTTGTCCACAGTCTCATGACATGTTTAACACGAAGCACAGCACGCTGGTTAAGCTCATGGCAAACTGTTACTAACAGCTAAAATGAAAGCTTGTCTGTATGTAGTCTAACTGGTTAGTTTGTCACTAATCTCCAAATTTTGCAAATTGCTATAAACTTCACTCTCTTAAACCAGTAACAGTCTGAGCTGGACTGATAGGGGTCTGTATGGATAAAGATAAAATCCTAATGATACCCATCCCTACAGCTGGTTAGTGGCTTCGCCCTGACTTTAGGCAGATGAGATATTCACTGTTCAAATAACTTCATTATAACCCTTGTTTAAGCATAAATGATTTATATATGCACCCAATAACAGAACTTGCAAAAAAATGCTTTTGCTCAAAGCTCAAAGCTTGTAAACTCAAGTTAAAACTGAGTTTTATCTCCTTTTGGGAGGGGGTATCTGTGTGTGTGTGTGTGTGTTGTGTTTGTGTTTGTGTTTGAGGGGGGAGGGGAAGAGGAGTTGATTGAGTCTGTGAGAAGCTGCCACAGAGAGGTTACAGTCAGGAGAGCCAAGAGCTGTCACAGATGATGAGCTCTGAAAAATATTATCACAGAAAATAATTAGCGTAAAAGCTTTTATTTAAAATTTTTACATCTGGGAAGTGTGAACTGTTACGCCAGCGTGTGCCCTGCGACCTGCGTTGACCCCGCGGTTGCCGGGGTCCCGCGGTCGCCGCTCCCCCGACGGGGCGCCGGGTGCGAGGGCCCGTTCAACGCTGCTCGCAGCTTTAATTATTATTATTATTATTTTTTTTCTTCTTTTTCCGCCTCTTAGATCGGCTTTTTGAGGGCCTTAACATGCGTGAAAACTTACCAAAATTTGCAGACGCGTCAGGCACGGCGAAAAATGTAATAATTTAGGGGTCTTGAGCATGGGTGTGGTAAAATGGCCTCGGTAGCGCCACCTACATTTTTAAACGGAACAGCCCCTCAAGCCCGTTGCGCCTAAAAATCTGAAAATCTGCACACATATGTAACATCCCATGACGCACCAAAAAGTCTCTTGGAGCCATATTCTAAACCCAACAGAAAGTATTTTTATTTTGACCGGAAGGTGAAAAAATTGTGTGTTTTTGGCCATTTCCAGGGGTCGCTTGAACGCGAACTAGTCCTAGACGCATTATCCGATTGACTTCAAAACTTAATAGTATGTTCTTAAGACATAGACGATGTTAAATTGCGGCAGATTTTGAGTTTTTGTTGAAGGGCGTGGAAGTTATGGCCCCTCAAAGTTCGATTACTCGCCACGAAACAGGAAGTTGCTTTATTTTTGCTATATTTCGGCCATACTTTGTCCAAACTGCATCAAAACTTTACAGGATTGTTAATGGTACCTATCTGCACACATCCATATGTCAATATTCATACAATTGTTGTAGCACCACCTATTTATAGCAGGAAATGACATATTTTATAGTGTGATGTCCAGTTTCTAGACGGGTGACCAGATTCACTTCAAATGTTGTCAGCCCCTCCTTGAGGAATTTTTTGGAAGACTGGCTCCGAAAATTGTGAGTTTTGGTCGAAGCGTGTGCCGGTTCTGGCCCGTCAAAGTTCGGAAACCCAACTTCCTGTTTGAAACCTCAGATTTTGGGGTAACTTCCTGTTGCGACTCTCTACTTTATCCTATAGATGGAGCCATTGTATTACTCTTTGATGGGTTTTTGGAAGGGGGTCTCTGTGTGTGTGTGTCTGTGTGTGTGTGTGTGTGTGTTGTGTTTGTGTTTGTGTTTGAGGGGGAGGGGAAGAAGAGTTGATTGAGTCTGTGAGAAGCTGCCACAGAGAGGTTACAGTCAGGAGAGCCAAGAGCTGCTTTACACGCGGTATAAAAACTTCAGTTAAGATTTGAGCTGTCACTTGAGAAAGCATCATGCCAAAAACTAAGGAAATCACTGTAGACTTGAAGAATTGTCGATGCTTAGGAAGCAGGAGAAGGATATACAAAGTTATAACAGCATTTCCAAGCGTCAAGAACTCAAATGAGAAGCGTCACCGAGAAATTCAAGGAGAGCCACACTGTGCAGAACAAGCCTGGCAGAGGTAGGAAGCCAAAGATTTCAATGACCCTGGAAAGAAAACCAGTTAGAGACCTGTCTAAAGAACCCATAAACGCTGCCAAGACACTAGTGAATGACTTAGTTAAGTCTGAAATTGTAGTCTCAAAGAACCATACCATTACCATATGTCTCCCCTTGACCAAAGCTGAGCGTGGATTGATGCTGTCTTTACAGTTTGGTTTTGATCAGTTAGGAAATTTCACACGGGGTCAGCTGATTTTTTCGTCTTACTCAGTGTACGGCGACAGGAAAAGTGCACTAGGTCCTCCAGCGTCGAGGTGAACCAGCTGAATATAAGCCACTCAAGTTGACGACAAGTGCATTGAAAAGTAAAAGCTGCTGGCCTTTACCTTTTCTTTGTCAAAGCGCCTGTTTGGCCAGTAGTTAGTAAAGTAATATTTTCAGCGTTGTCCACAGTCTCATGACATGTTTAACAGGAAGCACAGCACGCTGGTTAAGCTCATGGCAAACTGTTACTAACAGCTAAAATGAAAGCTTGTCTGTATGTAGTCTAACTGGTTAGTTTGTCACTAATCTCCAAATTTTGCAAATTGCTATAAACTTCACTCTCTTAAACCAGTAACAGTCTGAGCTGGACTGATAGGGGTCTGTATGGATAAAGATAAAATCCTAATGATACCCATCCCTACAGCTGGTTAGTGGCTTCGCCCTGACTTTAGGCAGATGAGATATTCACTGTTCAAATAACTTCATTATAAGCCTTGTTTAAGCATAAATGATTTATATATGCACCCAATAACAGAACTTAAAAAAATGCTTTTGCTCAAAGCTCAAAGCTTGTAAACTCAAGTTAAAACTGAGTTTTATCTCCTTTTGGGAGGGGGTATTTCTCTGTGTGTTTGTGTGTGTGTGTGTGGGTGTGTTTGTGTTTGTGTTTGTGTTTGAGGGGGAGGGGAAGAGGAGTTGATTGAGTCTGTGAGAAGCTGCCACAGAGAGGTTACAGTCAAGAGAGCCAAGAGCTGTCACAGATGATGAGCTCTGAAAAATATTATCACAGAAAATAATTAGCGTAAAAGCTTTTTTTTAAAATTTTAACATCTGGGAAGTGTGAACTGTTACGCCAGCGTGTGCCCTGCGACCTGCGTTGACCCCGCGGTTGCCGGGGTCCCGCGGTCGCCGCTCCCCCGACGGGCGCCGGGTGCGAGGGCCCGTTCAACGCTGCTCGCAGCTTTAATTATTATTATTATTATTATTTTTTTTCTTCTTTTTCCGCCTCTTAGATCGGCTTTTTGAGGGCCTTAACATGCGTGAAAACTTACCAAAATTTGCAGACGCGTCAGGCACGGCGAAAAATTTAATAATTTAGGGGTCTTGAGCATGGGCGTGGTAAAATGCCCTCGGTAGCGCCACCTACATTTTTAAACGGAACAGCCCTCAAGCCCGTTGCGCCTAAAAATCTGAAAATCTGCACACATATGAAACATCCCATGACGCACCAAAAAGTCTCTTGGAGCCATATTCTAAACCCAACAGAAAGTATTTTTATTTTGACCGGAAGGTGAAAAAATTGTGTGTTTTTGGCCATTTCCAGGGGTCGCTTGAACGCGAACTAGTCCTAGACGCATTATCCCATTGACTTCAAAACTTAATAGTATGTTCTTAAGACATAGACGATGTTAAATTGCGGCAGATTTTGAGTTTTTGTTGAAGGGCGTGGAAGTTATGGCCCCTCAAAGTTCGATTACTCGCCACGAAACAGGAAGTTGCTTTATTTTTGCTATATTTCGGCCATACTTTGTCCAAACTGCATCAAACTTTACAGGATTGTTAATGGTACCTATCTGCACACATCCATATGTCAATATTCATACAATTGTTGTAGCGCCACCTATTTATAGCAGGAAATGACATATTTTATAGTGTGATGTCCAGTTTCTAGACGGGTGACCAGATTCACTTCAAATGTTGTCAGCCCCTCCTTGACAATTTTTGGAAGAAGTCCTCCGAAAATTGTGAGTTTGGGTCGAAGCGTGTGCCGGTTCTGGCCCGTCAAAGTTCGGAAACCCAACTTCCTGTTTGAAACCTCAGATTTTGGGGTAACTTCCTGTTGCGACTCTCTACTTTATCCTACAGATGGAGCCATTGTATTACTCTTTGATGGGTTTTTGGAAGGGGGTCTCTGTGTGTGTGTGTCTGTGTGTGTGTGTTTGAGGGGGGAGGGGAAGAGGAGTTGATTGAGTCTGTGAGAAGCTGCCACAGGGAGGTTACAGTCAGGAGAGCCAAGAGCTGTCACAGATGATGAGCTCTGAAAAATATTATCACAGAAAATAATTAGCATAAAAGCTTTTATTTTAAATTTGTTGCAACAAATTCAGGTTTCTTACAGCATTTTCCTTATTGAAAACTAAATTCTACCTGAAATGTATCAATAAAAATCTTCTTTTGCAGTTAATGTCACCAGTTTATAGTTTAGTTTTAATAGCATTCCCTGTCACTGATGTGCCTTTAATTATCGGTTCTATCAGGGATCATTTATGTGTTTATCTTACGGGGGTGAGCCACCTCACAGGTTGGTTATATTACCTGTTGACCTCAGCTCAGTGAGCTAAGACAATGTTTAATGCAGTGTTTTTTCTGATATGAAAATGGATATTATTCAGCACATCTAACCTCAGCAGGCCCCTCTTCAGAAACTCATATCTGCAGATGTCAAAGCTGGCTCAAACGTTGTCCACAGTCTCATGACATGTTTAACACGAAGCACAGCACGCTGGTCAAGCTCATGGCAAACTGTTACTAACAGCTAAAATGAAAGCTTGTCTGTATGTAGTCTAACTGGTTAGTTTGTCACTAATCTCCAAATTTTGCAAATTGCTATAAACTTCACTCTCTTAAACCAGTAACAGTCTGAGCTGGACTGATAGGGGTCTGTATGGATAAAGATAAAATCCTAATGATACCCATCCCTACAGCTGGTTAGTGGCTTCGCCCTGACTTTAGGCAGATGAGATATTCACTGTTCAAATAACTTCATTATAAGCCTTGTTTAAGCATAAATGATTTATATATGCACCCAATAACAGAACTTGCAAAAAAATGCTTTTGCTCAAAGCTCAAAGCTTGTAAACTCAAGTTAAAACTGAGTTTTATCTCCTTTTGGGAGGGGGTATCTGTGTGTGTGTGTGTGTGTTTGTGTTTGTGTTTGTGTTTGAGGGGGGAGGGGAAGAGGAGTTGATTGAGTCTGTGAGAAGCTGCCACAGAGAGGTTACAGTCAGGAGAGCCAAGAGCTGTCACAGATGATGAGCTCTGAAAAATATTATCACAGAAAATAATTAGCATAAAAGCTTTTATTTAAAATTTTTACATCTCGGAAGTGTGAACTGTTACGCCAGCGTGTGCCCTGCGACCTGCGTTGACCCCGCGGTTGCCGGGGTCCCGCGGTCGCCGCTCCCCCCGACGGGCGCCGGGTGCGAGGGCCCGTTCAACGCTGCTCGCAGCTTTAATTATCATTGTAATGGCAATAATCCTGATTGCCATCTTAAAGATTGACGAAGCTTATAAATGTGTTACTTATTTAAATATAGAGATTACTCTAACGAGAATATAGCTTGTTCATGAATCTGTGTTCCTTTCTGGCCTGGATGTTTTTGATTTTCTGGACTAGTTGTGGTATATCATTTGAAAAGTGGCTCAGTCTAGGCATATTGGTCTTGGAATAATGGATCCTTCTGTTCCCTGTTGAATCCTCTGTCACTGAATGGAAACGAATGACAATTGTTGTAACCTCATCACAGGTGTGCAGCACATCTGTTCACCATTCACTCCTTTTGCGTTCGTAAATGCTTGGCTTTTTCTCAAAGAGGTATAAGCTTGGCAGCACCCTTTTTGAAAAATGTGGAGTGGGTTATTGTGAGTTTGGTGCTATTTGAAAGAGAAGAGCTCCCTTTTTTTTAGTCACACTCCGCAATCCGTGAGAGAGGTTTGAACATTTGATATTCCACTCCAGTGTAGTATCCGCATTTGGAGAAAATTCCTCCCCTCCACTGACTCCTCTGACATCTGACTTTCAGATTCCATGCATGCTCACTCTGCATGGGTTTCTCCCCCCACAACTTCGGGGTCTGCATTCAAATGGTGCATTAATACCATCAAACAACCATTGAAATTCTGGCGGGTAGACCGGCAAGCCAATAAAGCAAAATGCTTTTGAAGGATATCGAGAGACATCAGGCGGGATGGATGACCTCGCACAATCAAATCAGCATAATCAAATGAAATATCACAATATTACATCAAAGCCAACTCCCACCGCGACAGCAACTGCAACATGATCAACAAGCTCAATCCTGAGGGTATCAGTGCTTTCTCACAGAAATACTGTGGTTGATGGCCTGAAGTAAATATATTTTACAACTAATAGAGTAGCTTCAGTAAATCTGCAATGCTGTGTGGATTTTAAATGGTCGTGGAATCTACAGTTAATCTTCAATCAGTAAACATGAGTGGTTCCCACTGAAATGAGAATGCAGACTGCAACCATAATCTATAATAGCACGCAGATTTAGCACTCCTTTGAGAATTAAGGGTGATAGCACCCAAGATAATTATGTGAGCCTCAGAATATATCCCTCTCTCTATGTCAATGGCGCAAAACATTCTGAAGCTCATTTTTAATGTAATAAATCAAAAAAGAGATTTCACGTCTAATAGAAGAGGCATTATTTAAAAGAAAAAAAAACGCCTCCTCTCCCAGTGGAAATAAAACTCAAAGAAATATTACTGAAATTATAAATAACTATTGTTCAGCCATCTGTGTTTGAATCTGTGAAAACACAGTATTTCACAACAACTAACATCCCTAAAATATACATTATTAACAAACCTCAGTGTACTGTAGACTTAGAAGTGTAGAGGGATAAACTCTAAAACCTTTCTAGTTCCAGTTTCTTTAAACTAATCACACTTTCTGTGAAGCTAAGCTTTAAACAGCTGCATTGTTATAGTCCCAGCTGTCCTATGAACAGCAATGGACCACCAAAGTGTACCCCAGACGGATGATGGATCACAACACACAGCCCTGGTAACTCGCACTTTTATGATGCTAGGTGAAGACGACACCATTTGCGCTGGGGTTGGAAGACATTGAACTGTCAAATCCTGGTGGGGTGCCATTTATTTATTTTTATTTGGATGATTTATTTCCCACAGAAGCACAAAAGGACTGAGCCAAGTAAATTACTTTTGTCAAAGTTGTGATAAAACTGTCAAATCGCTTCCCACCACCAGCTGGCAAGCAATTGTATTACATAAGTAATTGTCAAAAGAAATGTCAAGAGAGAAGTATATAGCTTGGTGAGTTTCTGTGTGTTTTACCATCAGGGTTTTACGTTCCTTGCCTTAGTTTAATGGCCTTGTCGTGTGTTTTAACTACATTGCAGCATGTAACTCTCCAGGGAAAACCCAGTAGCATAGTCAAAATGAGTCTTAACTCCTTTGTTTTTTCATTTCATTTTAAGTCTGGAGCTGGTTTTGAGCATGATATTTATATGTTTCTTTAGGTTTGTGTTTGGTAGCACCAATGCCAGTTATTCCTTCTTTTATGGTTCAAAGTAACAAGTAGGGCAAGTGTCATTTATCACTCTTGATTTATAGCTTTTAACTTTTCTGATCTTCCGTAGAACTCAACAGCCTTCAGGTTCCCATACGTTCTGAAGTTGTGGAAGATAACAAGTCAGACATATGAAGTTGTTGTCTAAGTCGTTCAAACTGTTATACAATAGGCATGAGTCATACAGCCGAGAAAGTGCGCCACACAAAAGCTTTACCCCCACACTGCCACTTCAAGTCCCAACATCCATACTCTCCTCTTCTTCATCACATCATATGAATGGAGTGCTATTTCAGTTCCACTTCTTGACAGCCAATTAACCAGCCACTGTCTGCTTTACGCTCCCCCAAACTGATTGCTTATCTCTCGCTCTGATTGTGAGGGGTTATACAGAAACAGTACTTTTGCAACTTAAATGGCATTTTGATGTGCAAATAATCAGACAACACGGTCATAATGGAGTGAATCAAGTGATTTCAAGTGTTGCTATCTGTAGATTTTAATATTTCAAATCAGGGGAAGGTATTCACAATGAACTCAGCAAAATAAGTGTTTCTTCCAGCTGCTCATATTATTTTAGAAGTCTTGTGGCACTACATATTTACTGTATTGGGTTGAACCCTATATTGAAAACACCAGTGGTGGGCTGTCTGGGCCACCAAGGCCTTCTCTGCTGGCCTAAATACTATCACAAACACTAAATTATATTTTTATATATGTTTTTTTTCATCAATACAATATGTATTAAATTGTTCCCAATAGTCTATTCTCTTTATCCCCTTGGTTGCGCCGCTTCCAATACAGTCTGTTTATATTAGAGCTTTTATCCAATCAGATTTCAGCAATGTGTCGCCAGGGTAAAAGAAATCTGCCTTAAGGTCTGCAGAATATAAAGAGTGCAGAATCAACAGTGCATGCCCCTGTAATTTAAAATAAATGGCGACGAAACTGTTGCATCGTACACTGTTTAACCAATCAGACTGGTGAGACCAACGGCCATACCATGACGTCGTCATGTTGACGTCATGAGAGCGTACTGGTTTAGAGCTAGCAAACCGCGTATATAGCTATCAGCGCAAGCTAAAACATGTTAGCACGGCTCTAATAGCTGTTTTTTTTCGACCCACAATGGCTGAAGGAGAAGGAAGAGTTCCGTGACTCTGTTCCAACAGTAAGTCATTTTCTTAGTTCCAACAGTAAGTCCTTTTCTATCGCTATGGAGGCTAACGCTGAAAGTCGAGTCTGCCCAGTCTTACTTCTCGCACAAGTTTTAATTCGCTTCAGGGCTGACAGTGTCCGCTCGACAGAAGCATTTCTTAAATTTGTCTACAAATAATTAGCAGTATCGGTAAGTACAGTATGTTATGTACGTCTTTGTCATTTTATTAGGTAATATTGATGCTTCTGGTGGGGATGTGTATGGCACAGGTGTTGCTGCATTGTTTGGCGACCTATTGAATTGTGGTAATTAGTTTTTTATAGCATTGTTTTAGTAATGGCATTTACTCTGACTACATGACATGCCTGTCTGTGATGCAAAGTCCTGTTACACTGCGTGTCTGTATATTATTGATGGTTTCTATAGCCGTGACATCATAATGATGATATTAGGAGGTGGGTTAATTCAGGTAGGACACCAGGTGTGAAATGCACGGCCCGCCACTAGGAAACACAGTGCACTACGACCAGCTATGGCTGGGTTCTCAAGTTTCTTCTTTTTATTGGCTCTCTGTTTGCAGATTCATTATGGATAGAGTCTGATTTAAGATCCCCCCTTTTAATCTTAAAGTTTTCAAGGGAAAAGCCTGTCTTTAATGCTGGGAAAATGTTTGCTGACATGGAAGTGAATTATACTCATGAAGGATGAATAAAAAATACAAGCTATTGTACAAAATGTGACAATATACTGTACAATTGTTTCAATATGGAGGCTAATGTTAATAGAAATGTGGACCAATCTTGCCTGAAGTGTATACTTATATGACTGTATACTATAATATACTATAGTACTTTACTGCTATCCTGTACTGTAAACTGTTTTGTCTTAATTTAGTTTTTATGTTTCGTTACATTTGTCCAATCCTAGATGAGATTAGTCAAGTCAAGTCAAGTCAAATTTTATTTTATATAGCGCCAATTCACAACAGAAGTTATCTCGAGACGCTTACACAACAGTGCTATGTATCAAACATCTTCCAACTTTAACACACATACAAGACCAAAAGGAAAACATCAGTTAAAACATTTTATGTACTTCTATATACTGTCAAATAACAGATATAGCACTAATGTGCAAAATTTCTAAATGGTGTGTGCACATTTTTTGACCATGATCCAGTAATTAAACAATATTCAAAATGATTAAAAAGTCATTTTTGTTGCAATTTATCTTACCTCTCTTGTGATGTGATAATTCCTGTGTAATCAGTGTGCCCTTTATTGTGACTAGAATTTTTTTGTACTTGGATAATGGATGGCTATTTTGCTCACTTAATTAATGAACCTCTCAAGTTTTGTCTTTGAGAGGGAGGTCATCATGTTACCAATGTTAAAGCAAGCACAGATTCAATGAGGGATTCTAGGACAGATGTTAAAATGTCATTTCTGATATGTACCTCAGCAGGAACAGGTGTTACGGGGGCCTGCCTGGTAAATGGAGTCGGCGTGCTGGAGGAGAAGAGGTGGCTGTTTATCTCCGTGTCCAGGCACCTCAAGTCCGTGGACCAGCTCCAAACTCCTCAGGACTCTGCACAGCCTGCTCGAGGCGGTAAGTTTTTTGCACAAAGTGTGACTGCACATTGTCATTCATTTGTTGATGCTCTCTGCAAATAATTCAGTAGAAAATGAATGTTGGCATATGTATTCATTACAAATGAGAACACAGCATTTGGTGCAATGTTGATGAGCAAAAATGTCATCGTCAAATGAATTTGTGCTGTGTGCATGGTTATGAGCTCGGGAAATGAACTATTTGGTTTGTCAGGGGCTAAATAGTTCAGCACACTAATAACGATTTCTCTGGAATTAATCAAGGTGAGTTCGAAGTGACTCCAACATGAATCAACATTCCCCCTGCCATTCGGTTTAATCTGGTCCATCCCAAACTAATCAGCAGCAGGCAATGCAGCCCCCTTAAGATTTCACAATTGAGCTTTCACACCATTTTTCCTCCAAAGATGAACTGACTATCACTATGCGCAATTAAAGGTCATATGGACGTGATGAGTCACTTCAAAAATCAACATCCTGGAACCAAAAGATCCATCATGAGTCATCCTGTATTCACTGCAAAGGTCCACCTATTATAGTGCTCCTCAATATTGATAACCCACCTCAGCCCATTCCTAGGTGACTCATTAGTCACTGGAGTAATGATATGTCATAAAATAGCAATCAGTGGATGTGAGTGATGACTGTGGCTTAAGACATGCAAACTGTGATGCAGTGCATGTCTGATCAGAGCAGGTTTGGTATTTGCAGTCAGGGGGTCCAAAAAGATGCCCACCCTATCTCTGTTTTCTCCGTTCCCCCTGAGGTAAACAAACAACATCCTGCACTGAGAGTTAGACTCAGCATTCACCAAAGCCTGTTTCTTTATTTATTTTACGTAGCCTGAGAAGTCATAACAACCATGTTGGATGTTTTTACCAAAGCTTTATCATCCTCACGCCAGACTCATTACACGGGTGCAGAGATGGCATAATAAAACGTGACTTAATCAAAACCAAGCAGGCCTCCAGAATAATGGCTCCCAACAGCTGAATATGCGAAACAGTCGGGCAGGGGCTACTGTTTGTACTTAACCTCATCAAGGTCCTCATTTAGGTGATGGAGGACACAGATGCTGAGGCGAGGGGCTGCTAGGGGGTTGTTTGTTATTTTCAATTTATGCTTAATGAAATGAGTCAGCAGTTTAAGTTCAGGAGAGGTAATTACAGTAGTACATTTTATTAAATGAAGCACTCTTATTCTCTATTAAAAGCAGAACATGGTCTAATTGTTTTAACAGTTTAGGATCCCTTTTATGAATTTTCTTTAGAGGTTTTTGGCCAGCAGCATTTGCTCTTCCTAAAATGCCCTCTCCCCCACTAACATTATCTTTTAATGAAAGCTATCTCGGACAGAATTAAATGAGGCACAGGAACCCCAAAACAAAGCTGTGCCCCACATATCCATGCACCAGGTGATGTAAGATCAGGTTTTAAAGTTTGAGCAAAAGACAACTGCAATGTTTTTACACTGGGGTTGAAATCTTCCCCCCGAAAGCTTTACCGAAGTGATGTGTAAGTGTCTGTTTCTGTAATGGGCTATGCCATGGGAATGTTTCCATGGTAACATGGCAAAGGCGCTAGTACAGCTCAATGCCGCTCTCTGGGGAGTATCTGGAAGCTTCTGCTTAGTGGGAAATGATGATAATAGCGCAGAGTGTTGGATAAAACTCAAATGGGGAAGACTAACCCCTTTCATATTGCAGGGAAAGGAGACAACATTCATCTTCTTTGCAAAGTCTTTTGCTGGCTTTTTTAAAACCAGTTTCTCCAGTCCTCCAGTATGTTCCATTTTCATTGCTTTCACTTTTGTAATTTTTATTGAATGTATTGTACCTCAACTGACAGTATAAGTAACTCCTCACAAAAGATGAACACACAGGGACACAGTGGTGTGAATAGTGCTCTTTTAGAACTTGTAGCACCCTTCATACAGGTCTTTGGAGCATCACCCATTCAAATATACAGTAGAGTATTTTAATCATGAAAGCTTACACCTCTGTGACTATTTTTAAAATTTAGCCTGAGACACTGGAGAATGATCCCTTCTTTACAGTTGCTGCATATTTTGTAGAAAATAGTTTGAAATCCTCATACAAATTAAAATATCTTTGTGCAATTCCTTGCACAAGTGTTTGTAGGAAGCACCAGCCACAGTCTGATGCTGTTTGACCTGGTGATTCCTCTTGCAGTGAGAAACCTCTGCTCAAAATCAGATACCTGTTTCTAACCCACCGGCACTCTGTTGCTCTTTTCCCAGCGCTGATATGCGCGCATGTGTGCGTGTTTCTCAATGTTAGATGTTGAAAACACAGCTTTGTATTAGATCACAGCTGTGCATAAATTACATCCACAGCGAGTATTAGGCGCGGAGAAATAACTAAAGACTGAAGCTCTTTGGAGTTGAAAATGTCACATTAATTTCAAACACATTACCCCCTGCCTGAAAACTTAATGAAGAAGCCCATTAGAATGTCATACCTGCTTACTTGTGAGTTTTGTAGAAGGTTTATTTGATATGTCTGAGTCAATTACCCAAAGTCTTTGTGATAAGGAACTGCTCAGTGGACCTGAACCCCCGGTTCTACTTCAGGAGCACTTGGATATTTTATACACGACTGTGCTTGGAATAATTTCCAGGCAGAAATTCTTCTTTGGCAAGGCACTTTACTTTCCCCTGCCAGCTTAAAGGTTTTGTCCTTGACGTCACTTTGCAAAGTGTGTGCAACTGATACCAAGTAAAGACTTAAAGATCTGTTTTAAGCGGAGCCTGGGCTGCTTTTTCAAGAACCCGCACACAAACAGACTGACAGGGTGAGAATGCAGTCAAGTAATAGTCTTATGACTTTTAAACAGAACAAAAAGAATTTTCCACTTTTATAAGCTTCTCTTTTTGTTTTAATAATACTGAACTTTTATTCCATGGGGGCGCACTGTGGGATTATTTTTCATGGTTAGAGGGCACTCCAGCAATTAAGCAGTGTTTTTTTTTCTTTTTTTAATTGTGTACAAAATAGAAGCAACAGAGGCCATGACTTTTAGTCCCTAGTAAAGGATACTCATCCTACATCTCCCATAATGCAACTGGAAAGCATCTTTCATTACACCCTTCCTGCCACTGAAATGCTCATGTTGTTAAAACTCTATGCCCCAACTTTGTAACACAGGCTTTCTGGTAAAAATGTAAAATCTCAGACTGTCAGGATAACCAGGATGACATCATCAGATGACATCAAGGACATAAAGGAAAGTAGAGTGCTGTTGTGCAGTGTATAGACAGCTGGACTAACATACTGACTGTAGTGTATATGGTGCATAAAACATATAAGGAACATACATTTTTGTTCATTGTTTACGTTGAGTTGGCGACAGCTGGCCTACTTGTATTTAAACTCCATCGCAGTCATTCTATTGTCAGCATTCTCACGGTGGAGTTTGTCTCTCTCTGTGGACGTGGAGCGTTTCATGTCCTCCTCAGACACATTGCTGGAGCTCTGGGACAAACACCGGATGAGTGACTAAGAAAACAATTCCCCTGGATATGCCCGTTGTCTCACTCTTCCTCTCTCGCGCGCTCTCTCTGTGTCTCTTCAGGGCTGAATCACATTTCTCTTGCTTCCCTCCAATGTGTCTCTGTCATATATAGGTGCATGGCGCATCCACACATGCACAGGCATACACTCACTCCTTTCTGACACACACACACACCATGCACACACACACGCAGTCTGACAAATCCCCCCCTTCTGCCAAAAAGTCGATAAATAAATGCATTGTCTCTTCACTTTCTGCTGTTGGCATCAGCCTGTCTAAATTGTCTGAGAAGGCAGTCGAGTGTGAAATTGAGTTCAGAACTGTACGCTGTGTGAGGGGGCACAAGATGAGTGTATGTTTGCTTATTTATTCATATTGCAGCAGCATTCAGTAGCGGTTTTGCAAGAAAGGGTCAGTTAAACACGTTGAGGTGTTGTTGGAGGAAATTTGACAAGTTTAAAGGACGAGGCTTAGGCAGTGGCATTTTGCCCTTGCAAGGGGAGCAATAGGTTATTCATCTAAGGAGTAAATGAAGCTTTAAAGTGAAATTGTGCAGTTACAGTGAGTCCAGTAAGTTTCTTATTTCTTCAGTCCCTGCGTGCTGTGAACCAGGACGACTTCTTTTTGACAGTCGCTATCATTGTTCTAAATGCCATCCACACTGAAGCCCAGTAGTTGCATACAAAGCAAAAAGGTAATTTTACTTGAATCACTAGGTAGTGATTGAATAACTTCACAGTGATTTGCTCTCTCCTATTTCTGAAAAGATGAATTTCTTTCCCAAAGCCAAAGAGTTCATGCGAGAATAATAGCACCTGCCCACACTAATTTGCCAAGAACAAATGATTTTGCTTGAGAATGTAACTTTTGCGCCGCTTTCCCGAGATTTAATCAGAGGTATTACGCAAACCTCCCCTTCCTCAGCTCTTTTCTTGCCATTCTGTGATGAATGTGTTGTTACCAGATGATGTATGTTTATAGATTGCCGGGGATAACTGCTGTTTTGAAGAGTTATAGCTTCCCCTCACATCACAGAAAGTGCCTCTATGCGAAAATCATTCAGGGTTTTCAGGTTTGTCTCTCAATTTCACTGAGCACACCACATGATAAATGTGCATTTGTTAAAAAAAAAAAAATCTCTAAACTTTGTTTCCAGACTTTTTGACAAGGCTGTTTGAATGTCAGTCCCCACTACAGAGTCTGGCAGTCAGTGGAAAAACGATCCATGCATTACATATTTTTAAAGATTAGCTGCAGTGGTTGAAGTGTCCTTCACTGTCACCAGAATCACCAGTATGGAGGTCATCCTCTTGGACTTTTTTTTTAATTTAGAGTGACAGAAATTGTAATGGCAGCAAAATCCCATCAAAGTCTTTGCATTGTCAGCATTATCTAGAAGAACTGTCCAGAGGTCAACTGATAGTCCAGCCTCCATTTTCCCAGAGCTCATACATCCATCTGTGACACTAATGCATTTCATTTAGAAAGTTGGGAAATACAACAGTAATACAACTAACTACTTTATTTGACTTGTTTCCCCTTCATTCATTTAATTATGCAGCTCTGTCCCCTAGATATTATGTCTATATACAACTAATTTGCAGCAACAAATAGGTTTTGAAGGAAACATAATTGCGACTGGATTATGTTTTCTATTAACACAATGAGGACATGTTGTTAATTTATGTCTTTGGCGAGTCAGAAATATGCTGATACTGAATGTATCAATAAAAATGTTTACAGACTGTGTATTTGGTGCTTAGCTGCATGTATAGATGTATGTCTTTGACAGCAGTTTTTGTGAACATAATTTCTAGGAAACAGGGCTGAATTAAGTGTTGACCGAAACTGAATGTGCAGCATGTAATGTAAGAAAGCTGTCACAGCATACATAACATGTATGAACCTTAAAGCTGCACTCTTGGAGTTTTCTCGTGAACAAACTAATGTTATGTTTACATTTAGTGCTTGTCAACAAAAGGCTTTGTGTGCATATTTCTCTCCTTATCTCTTCCAGAGCTGATTTTTAAAAGTCATGTAGTCATAGACATTCATGTTTGCTAGCTTGCGCTCATCCTCTTCCTTGCCTTGGTTGGTGCATCATTTGTTTCTTATTGTTTCTTGATTAGCGTGAAGCCAGGAGGGAATGTGTATCATATCACTGTGCGTCCTTTAGGGCGTCAATGGTAAACAAAATGAGGACCCACTCATAAAAGCATTGCTCCACAGTGCTACAAGTGTCCAAAACGCCTTTAAAAGACAGTACTAGTGGAGACTGATGTGTAGTACTTTGAAAGTTATCTTTTCATACCTATATGTGATGGTGTCTACAGGTTTCTGTTCCTCAACATTCTTGGAAACATATTTTAATTTCTTTTTACAGTGTTGAACATAATGTGATAGATCACCATCACCACTGTAGTTGTGTCATAAAGCTTGATAAGGAGAGGGTCCATGCCTAAATCGAAAAGAGAGCTCATTTTATTTTAATCACAGTACCCTGAGGACATATTGGCCTATTATCTACTTTAAGCATCTGCACTCATTAACTGACTAAATACACAATTACTGTCATAGTAATTAACATGTCATTTGGCCTTGTTTTTAATTTTCTAAGACCATTTCCTGTTGCCATGTTACCATGACACGCAAACAACTAAACAGATTGTGTTTTATACTATAGAACAGAATTGCTTGGCCTTTTCTGAGATGCAGAGTTGTTTTAATGTGGTTAATGATCTAATTAGTTGTCCAAAACACTACATCTAGGGCTCTAATGCCTGTGACTGTTTGATTTCCATAAACTGTCACATTGAACAGAGTGCATATTTATCTTGACTGGCTCAAGGCTTGCTTTTGAGGCATTAACTGGAAAAGTGCCATGCGCATGACGAACGAAAACATGAGAGACTGCTGCTGGAGGACGTTCTTTAAGCGTATGGTTGTAGAATATAGATTATACTTTGATTGACCTTGTCTGTTTGCAAACATACTGTGCTGTTAGTGTGGCGAAATGCCATCAGTTTGTCAGCAAACCCTGCCTGTAAATGTCACACAATCTCCAAAATGATTGCTAGTGTTCACTTTAACCTTTTGTTCTTTGTTTAAACTCGACTACATGGCTGCACTTAGACACGACTGTGCAGACTGGTGGTAAAGGAGCGTCAATAGGTAATTATCTGTACATTTTTTTCTAGCCACTTTCAGGGTTACTTCTTGCCTAACTTGCTAAATTTAGAGTCTAGTTCTTTCTTGTGCCTTTGAGTCTCTGAAAGCCATCAGCTCCATAGACACTGTGCCATTATACGCCTAGTGCCAACTAGCAACTCCCTTGAAGTTTACTTGAATCAATATTTCAGTGCTGAATGGCAAGTTCGTCCTTAAACAAAAATAATTTTCCCTGACAACCTGAACAAGCGTTAAGCCAGTTATAGGAGGTTTGCCTCCTCAGAGCCCATTAAAAGGGTTTTAATGAGGCGAGAGTGGAAGGCAGCGGTAGACCCCTGCTAGCTTTTGATACAATGCACTGTCACCTCATTAAATCCTGATGACGTTCAGCGGTGTTCCAGGACAGTCGCAAGACCCATGTGTTACTCTGTGGACGCTCAGTCGCCATGGGGGCACTGCCAGGGGGTTTACGGGTACCAGCTGGACCTGGCACCACAGCTTGGCTCTAGACAGTGATAATGGCCTCCCCGCTTCTTGTTCACATCACATGCTTTGTCACTTTAAACTGCTCTGTAATGGCCTTTATGGGCAGCCATGAATTGTGCAATAAAGAGAGGCACGGAGGCAACCCAAACAGAATAGTAAGCAAGCTAGTAACTTTGCTTAGAAGGTGGCTGCCTGGTGGCTGAAAGGTTGCTGGTTTGATGTGCTGTGCTGACATTGCCTAGTGCAGTGGTCCTCAATCTTTTTCCTGTCATATGTGCCACATTTCTCATGAGTTAGTGCCTCAGGTTTAGGCACAACAAATCTAAGATTCGTCATAGTTTGGATTTTGACTGACATGTTTGCTTGATGATCATAACCTTTTTTTCCTGTCAAAAATCTGTCCACTTGTACTTTACTTTTTTCTTTCTGCTGACCTGATATGCTTTGTGAGTCAGATTCATTCAACGTTAGAATTGTGTTCCTCAGCAACTTGTATTTTGAGCTAACTTTAAAGTTTTCATCTGTGATTGTCTTGCAGCATTGAATCAAAGTAGATTTATTGTGGCTTTTTTGACACGGATCAACAGAAAGTAAAAACAGATCTCCACAAAGTCATCTAATTACGAATACAAAATGCACCTATGCAAAAATATCCACTTGCTTTAATAAGACACACCCAAAGCATCACTGGTGCAGCCAGACAATAAGATAAATAGAGATCATATGTGTAGAGACGAAGGCTTTCAGTTGATTTCAGGATAAATAGACATGTTTATGGAAGGTGCAACTTTTTTTCTCAGTATTATGGCAAAACCTGCACCATATTAACAAAGTACCAGTCTGAGAATCACAGTATAACTGATATAAGAAGAATTGATACATTCTTTCACAATAATTGGCCAAAAGGAGCCGGTGGCTAAAATGTGTGTAAACTGTAAAGATCCATGCGACAACACCAAACTTTGTGCGACTATCAACAGCAGAGGCAGTTACTGACAGAGCTGCACTGCACAGGGCTGACAGAGCTGATTTCTGGTTTCTGTCTTCCTGGTTTTTTTCCTCCAAATTTTAGTACAGAAGTCTACAAACAACACACATTAATACTGACTGGTCTGTGTTTGCATAACACTGGGTATCTTGTGTCTCATTTATATGGAGGCATAGATGCTCTTAGCAAGGAACAAATTATTATAACCATTGGAAAAAAATAATCTTAGCTCTAGGTCCACTAACTAACTTTTTGCAAGGCTTTCAGTTACATCTCATGGTCTTCATCAGCAAATGAAGTTTACTTAATTGTTATGGAGTTTAATCTGTTGTCATCTCCAGACCTGAGTGTGAAACTCTGGTAAACAGATAGCAGATGCTCATGTATGATCAGAAAATTATTTCTATTTTCTATTCCCAATGTTACAATTGATTTCTGTGCTAACATTTGGGATGCTTAGCATACAAGCATAGACACAATAAACCTTAGATGACAATCTCACCCCCCAAAAATTCACTATTCATTATTATTATTGTTGAGTATGGCTATATGATAAAATACTGCAGTTAGAAATAAGTATTCTGATCACATCAGTTATTTCTGAGGGATGGAAAAGTTAACACTTACATATAAATAGTGAAAACACAAAGGGAAAAAACACATTGCATATCATAATGAGCTATTTTTAAGTACCTCTACTTGAACTACAAGTAAACTGAACTTTCATGATTTTTTTTCCCAAATGTGACAACAGAACTGATGGACAAATTAAATACCATTTTCTGTTGCTTTCCGCTGAAATACATCATTTCCAGCTGAGAAGCTTTTGATAAATTGGTGTCTAGAGAAAGGAAAGCGTTTTAGTCCGCCTGCTTTGTATTTAGGTTTTGTGAACAGTATAATGTTGTTTTTGTTTGAAATATGTGAAGTGTCCCAGCTCCTCGAATTAAGAGGTTCTCAGCTCCGAGCAAAGCCATTGCTGAAAACAAGCGTGAGCAAATCATGTCACCTATATTGTTTTTCAGTTTGAATTAGTGCCTAAATGAAGCATTATGATACATGCACACAACCTCTTGGTTTATTATCCCAGCCTTTACTGCAGTTGGTGTATTTTAATCACATTGAAGCATGGTTGAAGCAGAATAATAAAACAGGGAGGCTAATTTTAAAAAGCTTTAATTTTGCATTTGACTTAACTAGGAGGTATATGTTTGAGGGCTGTTTCTTATTTTTCTTTAAGATGCAATTTGTATTTCATGTGTGTGTGTTCTTGGATGTCTTGAGACACTCGAGGCAACAGCGCCAATGTTATAGATGTGATAGAAATGAAATGTAATCTGTCTTCAACCGTCACACTGTGAGTATTTCAATACAGGAACATATCAGCTCTGTTTGTCTTTGTGATTTTACACGGCCCCAGGTTGTATATATGAGAATACCGTAATGAGATATTGAGATGCAGCAGGTGTGGGGGGGGGGAGTAATGGAAGAACCATGGAAGAACTGGCAATATACTGTATGAATATCAGGCCACCCTTTGCCTTCAGAGCAGCTTCAATCTTAATTGTAATGTCGTACAAGTGTTGAACTGTGTGCAGTGGGAAGTCGAAACATCCCTTGGGAAAGAAAAACCTCCAGTTCTTTGAGTGATGAAGGAGGCGGAAATCTGAACTGCACTCTGCGCTCCACAAATTCCCATAAAGGATTATTCCTGTGTGATTGGAGTGTTGGCTTATTTCCTTCCTTCCTGCACCAGTTTACATCACTCTATTTTCATCTTTTATCCTGATATATTTTCTTTCCCTGGTCTTAATTTTTAGAGTAAAGAGTAAAGATAGAGTAGTTAGAGGATAGTCTGAGGTGCTGCCAGTAGGAGAGGGAAACAAGCTGATGCTAATTGTGTGAAATGATTGACAGAAGGCGAGTCTAAATTAAACCACAGAGAATCTTAGTTTCATTTGCAAATGAAAAATATGAAAAGCAGACCTTTGTCAAAGTGTAAAAGTTGTGTTATGAAATAAGCAACTGGATAACCTAGACTAATTGAATATTGTTTATTGTTCAGGAGTGAATAGGTTTTGTGCTCTTTACACCGAGTTATGACCTACAAGTGATTTTTAAAATGCCACATCCTTCATTAGTACACATTCTGAAGCTCACAACATTTATTAAACTTTTGTTTAATAAATGTGTCGCAGTGTTTACAAAGCAAAGATATAGCCGACCATAATGTATATTTTCTTATCTTACACATACACACCATCATGGTTATAATCTCAATCCACAAGAGCATTAAATATGCAGTAATTTATTTTTGACTGCTAGAGGGGATCTCATATATGATATAGAGACTAGAAGACAGTCTCCACTCTTCCTTCTCTTCTCTTCCTCTTCCAAGGTTTTGTGTCTACTGCACGTCAGAAGACAGAGAAGGACAAGCCTTGTAAAGTACCAGACCATCATAGATGAAAGTGAGGTGTACCACAGAGAAGTTAGTAGTATACTATTACATGGCACACATTCAGTGGCAGTAATTTCAGTTCCCTGCGTTTATGGTCTTAAGCTAGTGTTTTAAAGTCAGTCTGACCTTCACTCTGACTTGAGCCTGTGCTGTTTTTCACTGAACCAATGATGCGCTGTTCAAGAGGGAGCTGTGTGCAACTGGGGTGGGTGGGTGGGGGGTGGTGGTCAGAGAACAGATGAGATAATGGGTGCAGGGCAAAGACAGAGTATGGCAGTGATCCAGCAGAGAAAGCAAGGCAAGGCAAATTTATTTGTGTAGCATCTTTCAAACACAGATGCAATTGTAAAGCCTTACATCAGGAAAAACAGCCTTTTGACTAAATCTGACAGATTTACTATATGGTATTGATGTTAATTAATGCTTGTAAAATGAATGAATGTAGCAAAGTGAAGCAATGTAAAGCATAAAACAGCAAAGCTCAAAGCTGATGATAACCACAAACCACATATTAATGCACCTCTAAACCTGCAATAACTGATTATTTTGGCAACTTTGGGACAGCTGATATAGTGAATTTGTTAGCATACAGTGGCCTGTTTACATATCCAGCAGACATAGAGCAACATTAGGGTTCATTTCGAGTTGTTTTAGTGTCCACCTGATGAATGAAAGTCCAATATTCACTTGTTTTTTCCTCTCTTTTGTCTCCACTAACTCCTAAGGGAAATATCTGGAAGGTAGCATACAGTGTGTTTTTTTGTTTGTTTTTCTACAGTCTACTGCTGTTGAAATAGTTGGTAGTAAAGTGAAGTTGCAAGTTGGAAATCAAAACAGTGAGCTAAAAGACACTAAAATGAGTTTACGCATCTTCTTTAACATACTTACTATGGCTGCTTTATTTAACATTGCAGTTATTCACACAGCTCACATACTAATCTAACTCTAACTCTTTGAAACTCAACTGCCTTATGTTTCCTTGAAAACTCCCATAGAAACATTTTGTTTTTCAGTGCCCTTGTAAAGCTCAAAGATAGCCTTAATTGACATTTAACTAAACATTATTCACCTGTGCAGCAGCCCTTAGAATTGCAATTAAATTAATTAGAAGCTGATGTCCTTTTTCACTTGTTTGTTGTTATGTCCTCCATGTACAGCAACAGAGCATGTGTGTATATTAGCCCATTTTCCTACAGATTTTTGATAACTATAAAACCTATTTGAGATATACAGCTTTCAGACACTTTTCACAAGAGAGTTGGGTATGTGGACTGTCCTCTGCCTAATTCCCTGTTTACATTTTTAAAAACTGTCTCCATTTTGACAACAGCCATTTGCCACTTTGGCATTTGTCGCAGCAATTACATATGACTCTCCTTTTCATTCCCATTGCTTTTCAGTCATCTGGACACAGACAGAAGGAGCCGTTTTTCATACCATTCTGTATGCCCACTTACTCACTGACAGAGGCACTGTTTGTAATTAGACCACTATAACTGTCTGCCAAATTACTGGTTGTTTTTTCAGAAGCTCCAAACTATCATATGCTTATATTTGCCAGTGAGAAACTGAAACCGCTTTGTCCATACCGGGGAGAGATCCATAATTGATATTGTGAATTTCATTTGAAATATGTAACTTGGCTGAAAACCTGTTCCTGGCTGCTGGAGATTTGATAAGCCTCCTGCCCTTTTGTCAAGTTGAACAGACTGTAAAGGCAGAGAGATGTACCCCAGGGACCAATGAACAGCTAAACAGATGACATAAATCTGTGCAAGAGTTCCAATGAACTTTCCTTGAACTAGAGAGGACCGGTGATCCATGGCCATATCTCTCTCCTCTCTCTCCTCCTTCCCTTCTTTTCTCTCCTCGACTATAACTCCTCTCTGCGCTCCCCCACCCTATTTCTCTTTTATTCATTCTCCCAGCTCTCTTCCCTCTCAGAAGGAGCCAAATGCAGTAGTAGTTCTTAAGCTAAAGTCACTAACAAGGCGCTGTCACAGTGCAGTGCCACTTCGCTGCTTTCCCATCATGTGGGATTTTGGTTTGAAAGACAGCAGTTCATTTTCCAATGTGTGGGCTTTCACTCCTACCATCCCCTCCTTTCTCTCCCCCATTGCGGCTGACCAGGAGGCTTCCCAGGCCATTGGTTTGATTTATCCACTCTGCTCAGGCAGTAAGCAACAATAGACCACATAAAATGAAAATTCCCCAACCTCTCAAGATACACTTTTCTTTTTAGCCTGCAGTTTCAGAGTTGTCAGCATTACACAATGTCTTTGAAAGAGTCTTAGACTTCCAACAAGCCTGTGATTGTTTCTATTAATCCCTAAATGACGAGCACACAAATTGTTGCTTTCAAGTGAGAGATTAGTAGACATCTAATATTTGATTTAAAGTTGAGTTAAAGGCCTGAGTAATAGTATTTACATTGTAGAGGTACAACTTTTGTAGTAGCACTTTTTTTTTAACCATGATATAATAATCCTCATCCATTCACCCATTTTCTATAAGCGCTTAACCAGTTCAAGGTTATTCTGTCAAAGACTTAACATTGTTAAAAATGTGTCATGGGGGAAAAAAAAAACTTAATTCCTGCATAAATTGGTGCCATTTATCTATGCAGACCTTCACTGTGCACAGCTGAGTAATACCAACAGGGGGCAGTGTAGGAATTCATAATGATCACCACCTCTTTCTTTCTAGAGACAGCCACAGCCTGCATGTCCTTTCAGATACACAAAGGAGCAAGCAGGCATCGATTTACATATATCAGTGATGTCTTTAAAACACCCATAATCTCACTGCCTCTTTCTGTCTGTCTGCTCCAAATTTCAGTAGCCCTCTTAATAAGAAAGAGCAAGAAATAGTGTATTGTGTATTCAAATATGCCTGTATAAGTACCTGTTGTTGTAATGCAATGAGTGCGGACTGATACTGACAGAGAATACACTTTAAAATGGGTGTCAAATCATTCTGCTAAAACATCCTGCAGTGCTGATAACAGTCAAATCTGCTTCTCAAAGAACTATACTTTTAATGATAATAGCTGGTTTGTTGGGTAAACTGTTACTTGAATGCCCTCTGTGCTCTCAAACAGTGGGTCCTTCAACCAGTGGGCTGTGACGATTACATGTTTGTAGTTTG